>NC_079191.1:82741406-83006406 GCF_029499605.1 Hyla sarda
TTCTTTCTGGCTCCTTTCAGTCTATTCATTTTTATAGCACATTTGTACTTCCTCTTCAGACGTCACGCACCACCATGTAACCTGTTGTGTTTCCAGTAAACTGTTACCACTGGTGCTTTCCCTTCACATGTAAAACGTAACCAAGGTCAGTGTTTCCCAACCAGGATGCCTCCAGCTGTTGCAAAACTACAACTCCCAGCATGCCCGGACAGCCGTTGGCTGTCCGGGCATGCTGGGAGTTGCAGTTTTGCAACAGCTGGAGGCACCCTGGTTGGGAAACACTGACCTAGACATTGTGTAATGTATGCCACGTTGTGACATCATCACTTCAGGAAGAGTGCGCCGGATTGTGAAATCTCTTGTATTCAATTATGGATATCTCTTTCGAATTCGGGGGGAATTCGAAAGAGATATACATAATTCAATACAAGTGATTACCCCCCCCCCCCCGCAGATGCCTAAAACAATGAGGTGTAACGCCTGCTCCTTTTTATACATTACTATTATCTGCAATGACTGAATGCCGTAGTTCTTCCCATAAATTTCCAAATAAAATTTTGGCTTGTTTTTCACCGTATTTGGGCTGTATGTTCAGCATAGCCATCAGGAAATGAGGGCCTCACCCCCCCCCCCCCCCAGCACCCACCACGATCATGTGCTTGTAGCAGTCTTCTCAGTGTCTTCTAGCGCCCATATCTGCAGCGCCATACTTTTAGTAATGGCGGTGCAAAGTACTGCAACATTACCCATCAAGTGAACGAGGAAACACTAAGGCTAAATAACCTCTTTGCAAGTGTTCTTGGCATTTAGAGAGGAGGAAACACAATTGTCAAATGTTTTGATAGGTTGGGTTTTCCCACTGATTGCCAAATAGCGCAGCAATCCCAGCTGTTGTAGTCCCCTTTGATTATTAAAGGGGTAGTCAACAAGTGTAAAAACATTCAAATCTATGTATTCCTTTTTTTTTTTGTTATCCTCTAGGGATCACTCAGCTGCAGCAACCATGTCTGATAATGGAGAGCTTGAAGATAAACCTCCAGCCCCCCCAGTGCGGATGAGCAGCGCGGTCTTCAGCTCTGGAACAAAAGACCCACTGTCAAGCAACCACAGCCTTAAGCCTCTTCCATTGATCCCTGAAGAGAGAAAATCCTCCAGGAACAAAATTATATCCATCTTCTCGTACAATGAAAAAGGTGAGTGGAAATGTGCACCTAAATGGCGATCTGCTTAGTAGTAGTTCTATTTATTCCTAATATTTCAATCACTTTTAAAATGCTTAAAGGGGTACTCCGGTGAAAACCTTTTTTTCTTTTAAATCAACTGGTGGCAGAAAGTTAAACATATTTTGTAAATTACTTCTAGTAAAAAAAATCTTAATCCTTCCTGTACTTATTAGCTGCTGAATACTACAGAGGAAATTATTTTCTTTTTGGAATGCTCTCTGATGACATCACGAGCACAGTTCTCTCTGCTGACGTTATTATAATAACGCTTTATTTATTGTTGTCCTTAGCGGGATTTGAACCCAAGTCCCCAGCACTGCAAGGCAGCAGTGCTAACCACTGAGCCACCATGCTGCCCTTAGCATACATCTGCTATGCATGTTTGCTAAAATGGACAGAGATGTCAGCAGAGAGCACTGTGTTTGTGATGTCATCGGTGTTCCAAAAAGAAAGGAATTTCCTCTATAGCATTCAGCAGCTAATAAGTACTAGAAGGATTAAGATTTTTTAATAGAAGTAATTTACAAATATGTTTATCTTCTGCCACCAGTTGATTTAAAAGAAAAAAGGTTTTCACTGGAGTACCCCTTTAAGATCAGATGGCTTTTCTGTGACCATCCTTTCTGAGCTTTGGATGCTTTATATCCATGAAAAAGTTTTTCTAAGCCACCCAGGAATTGCAGAGAGGTAGGGCCCGGGGTCCACTATGTTCTGTGGCCACAACACCTCTCTGCTTACATCACGCTTGCTCCCCCTGTGTGACTGTCCCGCGCATACACCTAAATTGTGTATTATGACGCATGCGCAGTGAGTCTGTCAGTGATTCAGACTCACTGCACATGTAACACAACAGCCAGTGTTATACCAAGAGGCGGGAGACAACTTCTTAAACCGAATGTGAGCTTATAAAGGGGCAGCCCACCAATACCCTGATAACGTTTCACATGCCCAATCCTGTGTTCTTTTCCCCCTGGACATAAGCTGATGGCAAAATGCTGATTACCTTCTGTAGGTTTAAAATAAAAAAAAATCTCATTGTCCAGAAATTCATGTTTATGTGGTAGTTGAAAGATAAGTTGTGTGTTAGCAGGAATCCATGGTGCACTATTGGAAATTACATTTAGGAAGGCTTTTTTCCCCCCAATATTTTTTTTTTTTTATCAATATTTGTTTAACCCCTTCCCGACCTATGACATACCTGTACGTCATGGGTGGCAAGGTGTTTCCGACCCATGACATACAGGTACGTCATGAACATTACTGCCGCTACTCGCGGCATCCCGCAGCGCCCGGAAAGATGGTGGCTATCACTGATAGCCAGCCATCTTACCGTGCGACCACGGGGGGTTTCGTCCCCCACCCCCCCCAGCGATCGCTGCTATCAGCTGGTCAAATCTGACTAGCTGATAGCAGCGTTTCGCTATCAGAATACTTAGCAGCGCGGTGTGTGAGTTCCGATCACGGGGATCGGGACACACACCGCTCTGCTAAGTGTCCCTGTCCCGTCCCCCGGCGTCACTTACCCGTCGGAGCGGTGTCCCGAGCGGTCCCGGCGTCCTCCGTGCGGTCCCGGCGTCCTCCGTGGGGTCCCG
Organism: Hyla sarda; assembly: GCF_029499605.1. NCBI lineage: Eukaryota > Metazoa > Chordata > Amphibia > Anura > Hylidae > Hyla > Hyla sarda. The sequence continues at coordinate 82,744,222 of NC_079191.1, forward strand.
GCTGCGCTGCGTCCCGGAGGTGAGTTTCCGGCAGCAGGGCGGCATCTTCATTGGCAGCAGTGAGATCGCCGTAAAGCGATCTCACTGCTGCCTCTGAGAGTTTCAAAACTGCAACTCCCAGCATGCCCAGACAGCCTTTGGCTTTCTGGGCATGCTGGGAGTTGTAGTTTTGCAACATCTGGAGGTCCACAGTTTGGAGACCACTGTATAATGGTCTCCAATCTGTGCTCTTCCAGATGTTGCAAAACTACAAATCTCAGCATGCTCAGTCTGTCCAGGCATGCTGGGAGTTGTAGTTCTCTAACATCTGGAAGAGCACAGATTGGAGACCATTATACAGTGGTCTCCAAACTGTGGACCTCCAGATGTTGCAAAACTACAACTCCCAGCATGCCCAGACTGCCCAAGCATGCTGGAAGTTGTAGTTCGGCAACATCTGATCCTTCAGATATTGCCGAACTACAACTTCCAGCATGCCTTGGCAGTCTGGGCATGCTGGGAGTTGTAGTTTTGCAACATCTGGAGGCACACTAGTTGGGAAACATTGTCCGTTTCCTACCTCAGTGCCTCCAGCTGTTGCAATTGTTGCAAAACTATAACTCCCAGCATGCACTGACAGACCATGCATGCTGGGAGTTGTAGTTTTGCAACAGCTGGAGGCACACTGGTTTGGAAACACTAAGTTTGGTTGCAAAACACTTGAAAGTTTATTACTTAACTTAGTGTTTCCAAACCAGTGTTCCTCCAGCTGTTGCAAAACTACAACTCCCAGCATGCACGGACAGCCAAAGGGCATGCTCGGAGTTTGCAACAGCTGGATGTTTGCCCCCTCCCCCCAATGTGAATGTACAGGGTACACTCACATGGGCGGAGGTTTACAGTGAGTGCTGCAAGTTTGAGATGGCGCAAATTTTGCGCTGCAGCTCAAACTTCCAGCGGCAAACTTGCTGTGAACCTCTGCCCATGTGACTGTACCCTAAAAACACTACACTACACTAACACTGACCTAAAATAAAAAGTAAAAAACACTACATATACACATACCCCTACACAGCCCCCCTCCCCCCAAAAAATGAAAAACGTCTGGTACGCTACTGTTTCCAAAACGGAGCCTCCAGCTGTTGCAAAATAATAACTCCCAGTATTGCCGGACAGCCATTGACTGTCCAGGCATGCTGGGAGTTTTGCAACAGCTGGAGGCACCCTGTTAGGGGTATTCTACGCCAGTGATTCCCAATGTCCACCCCTATGCAAATCCCTAATTCAGGCCTCAAATGCGCATGGCGCTCTCTCACTTTGGAGCCCTGTCGTATTTCAGGGCAACAGTTTTGGGACACATATGGGGTATCGCCGTACTCGGGAGAAATTGCCTTACAAATTTTGGGGGGCTTTTTCTTCTTTAACCCCTTATGAAAAGGTGAAGTTGGGGTCTACACCAGCATGTTAGTGTAAAAAAATAAATTTTTTACACTGACATGCTGGTGTTGCCCTATACTTTTCATTTTCACAAGAGGTAAAAGGGAAAAAAGACCCTCTAAATTTGTAACACAATTTCTCCCGAGTACGGAGATACCCCATAAGTGGGCGTAAAGTGTTCTGAGGGCGCACAACAAGGCCCAGAAGGGAGAGTGCACCATGTACATTTGAGGCGATTTGCACAGGGGTGGCTGATGGTTACAGCAGTTCTGACAAACGCAAAACAATAAATATCCATATGTGACCCCATTTTGGAAACTACACCCCTCACGGAATCTAATAAGGGGTGCAGTGAGCATTTACACCCCACTGGTGTATGACAGATTTTTGGAACAGTGGTCTGTGAAAATGAAAAATAAAATTTTTGATTTGCACAGTCCACCGTTTCAAATATCTGTCAAACGCCAGTGGGGTGTAAATGCTCACTGCACCCCTTATTAAATTCCATGAGGGGTATAGTTTCCAAAATGGGGTCACATGTGGGGGGGTCCACTGTTCTGGCACCATAGGGGCTTCCTAAATGGGACATGCCCCCCAAAAACCCTTTCAGAAAAACTCACTCTCCAAAATCCCATTGTCGCTCCTTCCCTTCTGAGCCCTCTACTGCGCCCGCCGAACACTTTACATACGCATATGAGGTATTTCCTTACTCGAGAGAAATTGGGTTACAAATTTTAGGGTGATTTCTCTCCTTTTACCCCTTGTAAAAATAAAAAAATTGGGTCTACAAGAAAATGCGAGTGTAAAAAATGAAGATTTAGAATTTTCTCCTTCACTTTGCTGCTATTCCTGTGAAACACCTAAAGGGTTAAAACACTTACTGAATGTCATTTTGAATACTTTGGGGGGTGCAGTTTTTATAATGGGGTCATTTATAGGGTATTTCTAATATGAAGATCCTTAAAATCCACTTCCAACCTGAACTGGTCCCTGAAAAACTACGATTTTGAAAATCTTGAGAAAAATTGGAAAATTGCTGCGGAACTTTGAAGCCCTCTGGTGTCTTCCAAAAGTAAAAACTTGTCAATTTTTTAATGCAAACACAAAGTAGACATATTGTATATGTGAATCAATATGTAATTTATTTGGAATATCCATTTTCCTTTCAAGCAGAGACTTTCAAAGTTAGAAAAATGCTAAATTTTCAAAATTTTCATGAAATTTTTAGATTTTTTACCAAGAAAGGATACAAATATCAGTGAAATTTTACCGATAAAATAAAGTAGAATATGTCACGAAAAAACAATCTCGGAATCAGAATGATAAGTAAAAGCATTCCAAAGTTATTAATGTTTAAAGTGACAGTGGTCAGATTTTCAAAAAATGCCCAGGTCATGAAGGTGAAAATGGGCTGGGTCATGAAGGGGTTAATGTTCCCCCATCCTTTTACCTTTCCTGCATTGCTTCATTCTGGCAAATATTCTGTTTGACTTCCAGCCTCTAGACCAGTGGTCTTCAACCTGCGGACCTCCAGATGTTGCAAAACTACAACTCCCAGCATGCCCGGAAAGCCGTTGGCTGTCCGGGCATGCTGGGAGTTGAAGTTTTGGAACATCTGGAGGTCCGCAGGTTGAGGACCACTGCTCTAGACAGTATACTTATAGGTGGAGATATATCTTGTAGTTCGCAATGTTTACAGATCCCATATGAAACATCTCTTTGCTCCTGGTAAATAATGCGAGGGGCTAGAGAATGTTGTCCTTGTGGTTGTTTTTTTTTTTTTTTTTATAAATTATTAGATGGCTTGTCAATCTTTTTGGAATGTTTTTGTAATGATATAACCTTGTCTGACAGCGGGAAAGAAGAAAGAACGCCCTGAGATCTCCCCACCCTCAGACTTTGAACACACTATACACGTGGGCTTTGATGCAGTGACTGGAGAGTTTACTGTAAGTATAGATCATTTTATACATGTGTATGTGTGTTGAACGTGTAACCACTATTTTTTTTTTTTTTATACTTACCAGTAGAGATGAGCGAACTTACAGGAAATTCGATTCGTCACGAACTTCTCGGCTCGGCAGTTGATGACTTATCCTGCGTAAATAAGTTCAGCCTTCAGGTGCTCCGGTGGGCTGGAAAAGGTGGATACAGTCCTAGGAAAGAGTCTCCTAGGACTGTATCCACCTTTTCCAGCCCACCGGAGCACCGGAAAGCTGAACTAATTTATGCAGGAAAATAACATCAACTGCCGAGCCGAGAAGTTCGTGACGAATCAAATTTACTGTAAGTTCGCTCATCTCTACTTACCAGCAGTATAAGGCTCTGACACTTGTGCCAGTCTCCATCCCATTGGCTTTCTGTTTACTTTTGACAAAGAATAGCATAATCTGCAGCGTTGTCCTGGTCTTTAATAAGAATGGAAACCTGACTGGCCTATTAGACTATGTTCACACGCTAGAATTTCTGCATGAATTTATATCCAAAACACTTCAATGGGATTACGCTGTCCCATTCACACATCAGAATTCCTTCTATGGAATTTCCGCTGCAGGAATTCCATTGAAGTGAATTGGCAAATAATTTCTGCAGAACCCCATGCAGAAATTCTGCCGCGTGAACAGTCGTATAAGTCTGAACATCGACGTAGCTAAACGGGAGCTGCAAGATTTGATTTACTCAGTTCATGGCTTCTATACTTAAAGGGGTATTCCAGGCAAAACCTTTTTTTATATATATATCAACTGGCTCAGGAAAGTTAAACAGATTTGTAAATTACTTCTATTAAAAAATCTTAATCCTTCCAATAGTTATTAGCTTCTGAAGTTTTCTGTCTAACTGCTCAATGATGATGATGTCACGTCCCGGGAGCTGTGCATGATGGGAGAATATCCCCATAGGAACTACACAGCTCCTGGGACGTGAGTCATCAGAGAGCAGTTAGACAGAAAACAACAACTCAAATTCAGAAGCTAATAACTATTGAAAGGATTAAGATTTTTTTTAATAGAAGTAATTTACAGATCTGTTTAACTTTCTGGAGCCAGTTGATATATAAAAAAATTTTTGGCCCGGAATACCCCTTTCAGCTCCTGCACAGGATTTCAGACACACTTGCTTTCATTTCCAAACTCAGGACTGGCATACTTTACACTCAATTGTTCCACAGTAAAAAGCATATTGCTAACTTGTTGCATTTTTAGATCCTCTAAGCCATGTCAAGTCAGTTGGAAAAAAGTCAAACCCAGATATTGGGGGAGATTTATCAAAACCTGTCCAGAGGAAAAGTTGCCCATAGCATCCAATCAGCTTGCTTCTTTCATTTTTAACAAGACCTCTGCAAAGTAAAAGAAGCAATCTGATTGGTTGCTATGGGCAACTTAGCAACTTTTCCTTTGCACAGGTTTTGATAAATCTCCCCCATTGTGTACATCATGTAATTTTAATTGATGTAATATTTCTTAAGTTCCTTCCTGTGTTTTTAGGAATAAACATTGTAAAAGGTCACATTGCACTATTCAGAATGTAACTAGCCATGTGCTTTTGTGCAGGGTATGCCAGAGCAATGGGCACGGTTGCTACAGACCTCAAACATTACCAAGCTCGAACAGAAGAAGAATCCACAGGCTGTGCTCGATGTGCTGAAGTTCTATGACTCAAAGGACACAGCTAAACAGAAATACCTTAGCGTTTCAGCAACAGGTAAACTGTGACTACCAAATGGGTAGCTCACCTAGTATTTAAGGTTTCTCCTTCCACGTATGGTTACACTTTACATAAATACATTTTTTGTTTTGTTTTCAGATAAAGATGGCCTCCCTTCTGGCCTGTCACCTGCAGTAAGTATCAGTGTATCCTCTGATCAGTTATGTAACTGATCATGCATCTAGAATATAGAGACAATTGAATAGTTTGTTTGATTTATTTTTTTTTGCTTCCAAATTTCTAAATTAAGCAACTTTGTAAATATTAATTAAATACAGCATTTCGCTATTGTGGAGCCTGTGCTAATCCTGTAGATAGCTGACTGTACTGCTGCTTCTGACATAGAATCAACAGCAGACTACTCTTCAGGCATTCTGTGCTCCACCTCCTTTGTTTAAGCACGAAAGGGAGGAAGTTGTCAGAAGTAGGAGAAAAGCATGCATATAATTTTAACTAGAAGCATATTGCAAACTGCATATCTGGTGGTCTAAAAGGGAAAATGAACCTAATTATTTTTGTATTTTTTTTCTTCTTCTAGCCACATGCTAAAGGATCCGAGCCTACAAGAGCAGCGACAGATGATGATGACGATGATGATGCTCCTCCAGTTATTGCTCCGCGACCTGAACATACAAAATCGGTAGGCAGCCTTATCAACTATAATTTATATATATAAAAAATGTTATGCAGCTTAAGTAAAGGGAATGTTACCTGAAAATATACGTTATTGCAGAACTTGAGATCTGTTGTTAGTCTCCCATATTGTCTGCCCTACTGAATGATGGGCATCTTCTCAGTCAGTCGTGTGTAGTTACACAATACTGTCAGTACTTTGACAGGCAGGTCAACACCAAGCCCTTGTACTTTCTGTAACTGGTCCTGAAAGAATATTGAATATGATTCTGGTTTATTTACCGTATTTTTCGCCGTATAAGACGCACTTTTTCTTCCCCAAAACTGGGGGGAAAAAGTCGGTGCGTCTTATACGGCGAATACACCCCTATCGCGGCGGCCCCTGCGGCCATCAACGGCCGGGACCCGCGGCTAATACAGGACATCACCGATTGTGGTGATGCCCTGTATTAACCCTTCAGTCCCGAACAGCCTGACTGAATAGCCGGGTTAGTGCTTACAGGACACCGGGGGGGACCTTACCTGCCTCCTCGGTGTCTTCTCCGTTCAGGGATCCCCTGTATGCCGGCGCTCTCCTTCCTCGTCATCACTTCGTCATGTATGTGCGTCGGCGTGCGTAACGACGTGATGACGGCGACGGAGAGCGAGGATACCCGGCCGGCAGCAGAGACGTTCGAGCGACGGGGACACGGCGACAGCGATGGAGCGACATCCAGGGCAGCGGTGATGGGTCCGGAGCGGCGGGGACACGTGAGTATTACCTCCTATGCAGTGGTCATCAATCTGCGGACCTCCAGATGTTGCAAAACAACTCCCAGCATGCCCGGACAGCCAACAGCTGTCCAGGCATGCTGGGAGTTGTAGTTTTGCAACATCTGGAGGTCCGCTGGTTGAAGACCACTATTGGGTTCAAAATCTTTATTTTTTTTAGATTTTGCCCCTAAAAATTTTGTGCGTCTTATACGCCGGTGTGTCCTATAGGACGAAAAATACGGTATTTTGCATACAGGCTGTAAAACTAGTTCTCCAATTACATTTTATAAAATGTAATGCAACAAGTACTAAATTCATAAAATGAAAGCTAAAGAGAAAATATAAAAGCTGTGGCAAAGGGGTTATCCAGCGCTTAACAACTTATCACCTATCCACAGCATATCCACCTGCCCGCGGGGCCACAGCCCCCTCCCCTGCAGACTAGCTGCATGAATAGACTGCTTGCACTCTATGCATTGTCTGTGGGAGTATCAGAGTGCTGTACTTGGATATCTCTTGCTCTCCAATAGACAGTGAATGTAAAACGTGCTAACCCCATAGCTCCATGTACAGGGATAGCTAGGGCCCCATTCTAGAGATTGCGGCAGGGTCCCAGCCACTTGATCCAGCAGCCAGGGATGTTTGGGAAAGCCCAAAGCAGCTGAAGAGGGGAAATTGCACAAATTGTTGAAGTCCCATTCACTTTAATAGGATTTACACAAGCGGTGTAGCCCCCCCACACCTCACTGTTTACATAACAGTTGAATGCTTAATCCAATGGGATTTATCCCATCCAGACTAGCTGACGTGGATTCCGCATCAATGATCAGTAAGTGCATCCTTTGTCTTTTTCCACAGCATAGAATTTAAATTTACGCATAGAAAAATCTGTCTCTCTACAGCAATACGGGTTCTCATAGAATGTAACGAGGCGCTGATTTTACAGAATCCTTCTGAAATTCCTATGAAAATCTACCATATTAATGTGGCCTAAAATATTAGGTCACATCTACGAATAGTGCAGTAAATGTCTGATCTCTGGCACCATACCTACCTTATGAACAAAGGCCCCATAGGCCCCAGTGTAGAGAGTTATGGAGTTGTGACACTGGTATTGTGCACCACATTTGATATGAGAATAGATGTTTTTAAAGACCATACAATGTCTTACAGGGGGTAAATGGTGTACGCCAGTGTTTTCCAGCCACTGTGCCGGCAACTTTTGCAAAACTACAACTCCCAGCATGCCCGGACAGCCAACGGCTGTCCGGGCATGCTGGGAGTTGTACTTTTGCAACAGCTGGAGGCACAGTGGCTGGGAAACACTGATGTAGACTTTTGTTGTGACTGAAAGTAAGAAATATGATACGGACTATGCGCTTTTTGTTTTCTTAGATGTACACGCGATCTGTAATTGACCCAATACCTCCCCCTGCTGGAGATACTGACAGTGCAGCAAGGAATGCAGACAAACAGAAAAAGAAGACGAAGATGAGTGATGATGAGATAATGGAGAAACTTCGTAAGTTACATTATTCATGTAATTTGGTGTTTGTTTTTTTTTTTTTTTTTTTTTTTTTTTTTGTATTTTCTTTGCTTCCAAAGCATAAAATAGGTTATCTATAGGGAAGATCAGTATAGGAAAAACCTACACACCTACCTATCTTTTTGAATTCAATGTGGATATTATAGTAATATATTATTTAAATAAATAAATAAATAAATATGTAGACATAGTCCACCATAGCTGTTCCATAGTGTCATAGGGGGAGATTTATCAAAATCTGTGCAAAGGAAAAGTTGTCCGGTTGCCTATAGCAACCAATCAGATCGCTTCTTTCATTTTTAACAAGGCATCTGCAAAATTAAAGAAGCAATCTGATTGGTTGCTATGGGCAACTAGGCAACTTTTCCTTTGCACAGGTTTTGATAAATCTCCCCCATAGTGTTTGAGAGTACCACCTCCATAGTAGACCACTTTTCAAAGCAATTTTGGGAAGACTTCACAAGAGTTTTTACTGTAACACTGAAGTAATTACACTCTACAACGTAAAGTAGTGAGCGCACAGCCTGTATAACAGTGTTTAATGTTGTCCCCTCTAAATAACTCAACATACAGTCATTAAAGGGGCTTTCCGGTGGGGGGTGGTAAAGCTATACAGAATATCAAGGTAGAACCGGCACTGCTAGCTCTGTGAAAAGGGAATGTCTATTGGAATGTAGAAGTAGGAGTACTGTTCACACAGCGAGATACGGTGGTGCTCTAGCGTGGCAAGCAGATGCAAACAATTTTCAAAGGAAACAAATTCTGGCGACTCGCCGATTCTTCAAGTCTTCTTTATTGACGTAGAATACTCACACATACAGATAACTGTTGGGGGGTGGGGGGTCACAAAGGCGACAGCAGCAGCCGATGTTTCGCACGGGTTACGTGCTTCGTCTGGCCTTAACTTTATGGGAGTACACAAGGATTAAATACAGGTGTGCAATCACATTGACGTATCACCATATTCCAACTAACACCATGTAACTAAAATCAAAGCCCTGAGGGCGGACCTGGAAGCAGGTGAGTTCCTCCCTTAGGGTACGTTCCCACACGGCATATTTGCTGCTGCGTATTTTATTTTCCCTGTTGAAGTCAATGGGTAGGAAAATACGCAGCACCAAATACGCAGCAAAATACGCCACGTGGGAATGCACCCTTAAAATGCAACAAGCATATCAAAAACTACTCGCCATTAATATTACTTAACATACAGACCTATCCACCCTTATCGTTTAAAAATCCACTACATTTCTCTTCTAAGCAAGTGTCTGTCTGCGCTGATCCCCGGAGCTGCTTTAACCTTTTCGAGTCCAGCAAAATGCAGTTCATCACATCTGCCATTGTGGTTTTCCCTTACATGGTTGATAATGCGTGGAGCCCCCTTCCCAGTACGGAAAGAGTAAAAATGTTCGTATCCGTATCTGTAACTGCCTTACAGTCTTCCCAATGTAGAAAAAACCACAAGGGCAGAATATGACCTACACCACTCCTTTAGTCCGGCATGTTATCAAATCCTGGACAACATGTGTCACCAATCCTATTCTTAGTACTTTAGTAGCTAAATTGTACTTACACAAATTACAATTTTTACAAAGAAAGTTACCTTGAGGGACTTAGTCTTTTAGCCAGGTATCTTTGTCCTCGCTCTTATTTCGGGTCCCGTTCACATTGGATTTCAAACGATCGCCGATAGTGCGATTCTTCCGGTAAGCCACCAAGGGCTTTCTTTCAGCAATAGATTTAAGCTCATCATCTGCTTCCAGTATATACCTGTTGCGTCTGATGGCACGTTCTACAATCTTGTTGACCGGAGTATTAAATGTGAACGCGAACCTGCGGGTTTCTGCGCTAGTTGCGGTTTTACTTTTGTGTGAACAAAGTGTGCCTTCCTCTGTCGTCCGCTTTTTGTCTGCCTGATTTTATCTAAGAAGCCGGGTACCCTCTCTCTTTTAGTCTTATTTCCAGTTCGTCAGCTTGGGCCTGGTATTGGTCTTCTGTGGTGTTATTCCGCTTCAAGTGGACAAACTGGCTATAAGGAATTCCCTTTTTATGTATGAGTGAGAACTCTTGAAGTGCAAAATAGTATTTTTAGCTCAATTAACATATTTTTATAGGTTGGACTAGGGATCGACCGATAACGATTTTTTAGGGCCGATACCGATAATCTGTGGAGGTTAGGGCCGATAGCCGATAACTTATTCTGATATTCCAGTATAAGTTATTGGCTATTTATCCACCCTCCCCTCCGCGACACCGCTGCAGATCATTGATTTAAAGCCACCTGCTTCTCTCCCCCTGCCTGTCCAGGCGTCCTCCTGAGTCCTATCACCGTGACCACCGCCGCACCGCCCCGGCCCGGCCCCATTGCCTCCCACATCCCCGATTTTATAATCAGCTTTTCCCGTGGTCCACGCTACATCTGGCTCCGGTGGCGTCCTCCTGAGCTGTCACCATGCGCACTGGTGGTGACGTCACGTTGAGGATGTCACTCGCCATTGCGCAGTGCACAACGTAACACAGTACGCAGCAGGAGCCAGAAGTAACGTGGACCCCGTGAGTCGTTGGGGGTGGGGCGGTTTGGAGCGTTCGGATTAGCAGCAAGGTAATAGCCGATACCGATAACGCCCAAAATCGTGAATATCTGCCAAACCGATGATAGGTCGATCCCTAGTTCGGACATTTACTCACGCAGCGATACCACATGTTTGTTTTTATTTACAGTTTTGTTTTTAGTTTTTTTTTTCTTTTATGGGAAAAGGGGGATGATTCAAACTTTTATTAGGGAAGGGGTCTAATCACATTTATTAACACTTTTTTTTTTTTTTTTTTTTTGTAATGTTATAGCCCTCATAGGGGACTAATAACATTGCACACACTGATCACTGCCATGCAATGGCCTGGATATCTCTATCATCATCATCATCTCTATTATCATCATCATCTATTATCATCATCATCTCTATTATCATCATAATCATCTCTATTATCATCATCTCTATCATCATAATCATCTCTATCATCATAATCATCTCTTTCTACCATCTCTCTCTATCTTTTTTTTTTCTTGTCCAGTTTTTTGCTTTTGATGACTTTAACCAGTGTTGCTCACCTGTTATGTGTTCTTACCAATATTGTAAAGGATGCATACCATACAGTTACCTGTATAAAGTTTCCATGCTTAGATTTATAAATAAACTCTTACAAGAACACCAGAATGTAACTACACAATGAAGATCTAATGCTCTTATGACCATCATTTTTTTTATTTTATATGTTATAGGAACTATAGTGAGCATAGGTGACCCTAAGAAAAAATACACCAGATATGAAAAGATTGGCCAGGGGTGAGTATCTTCAATTATTTCTTCCTTCATTAATGCTGTTTTCTTGCATATAAAAGGGCAGACCACGAATGCCTAATGTTGGGGAGCACATCTCATGGGGGTCTAAGAACTTGGGCGACCGCTGATTAAAACTTTCCTGCATAAGCCATAAAATTACTAAAGGGGTGTTCTGATTCAGCTTTAACCCAACATACCAGTTGGTTCTCTTGCGTTGCAAATATCAAAAGTACAAGCTTACCTCTCCGTGGTACCTTTTTAATTTATATATATATATATTTTTTTTTTCCATAGGGCCTCTGGAACAGTCTTCACTGCTATCGATGTAGCCACTGGTCAAGAGGTAAGACTAAACTATACTAAATGTGTATTTTTGTATGTCAAGTGTTTTAGTCTGGTTTTTGTGCTTTACAGCACTCGAGCTTTACTTGATAATGTTCATGCATCTCATTTTTAACAGGTCGCCATTAAACAAATAAACCTTCAGAAGCAGCCCAAGAAAGAATTGATCATAAATGAAATTCTTGTTATGAAAGAGCTGAAGAACCCGAATATTGTAAACTTTTTGGACAGGTACATATATAAAAAATATATGCACTGCAAGTTTGTGTGTGTGTATGTATATGTGTATGTATGTATATATATATATATATATATATATATATATGTATGTATGTATGTATGTATGTATATATATATATATATATATATATATATATATATATATATATATATATTGTATTTTTATTTTTTTTATATATTACCGTATTTTTCGCTGTATAAGACGCACTTTTTCTTCCCCAAAAATGGGGGGGAAAAGTTGGTGCGGCCATCAACGGCCGGGACTCGCGGCTAATACAGGCCATCACCGATCGCGGTGATGCCCTGTATTAACCCTTCAGATGCGGCGATCAAAGCTGACCGCCACGTCTGAAGTGAAAATAGCACTGTTCAGTCGGGCTGTTCCGGACTGCCGTGGTGAAATCGCGGCGTCCCGAACAGCTTACAGGACACCGGGAGGGACCTTACCTGCTTCCTCAGTGTTTGCTCCGTGCCGGGATCCCCTGCATGGCCTGCGCTCTCCTTCGACGTCATCACGTCGTCGCGCACGCCGTCCCGTCATCAAATAGGAGCGGCGTGCGTAGCGACGTGATGACGGCGATGGAGAGCGAGGATCCCAGGGAGAAGACGTCCGGAGCGTCGGGGACACCACAGGGATCCGGCAACAGCGATGGAGCGACATCCAGGGCAGCGGTGACGGGTCCGCAGCGGCGGGGACAGGTGAGTACTACCTCCTATCCAGTGGTCTTCAACCTGTGGACCTCCAGATTTTGCAAAACTACAACTCCCAGCATGCCCGGAGTTGTAGTTTTGCAACATCTGGAGGTCCGCAGGTTGAAGATCACTGTTGCGTGCAGAATCTTTTTTTTTTTTTTTTTTTTCTTCTAGATTTTGCACCTTTTAAAATAGGGTGCGTCTTATATGCCGGTGCCTCCTATAGGGCGAAAAATACGGTGTGTGTGTATGGGTGTGTGTGTTATATGATTGTATGTGTGAAGATCTTCACACATATGAATTGCTACTGTCCATTTACTTGGGAGACACTTTGGGAGATGACAACCTTATAGAGCAGGCTGCATTATATACATGGTGCAGTTCTTGTGCTAATAGTTAAGGTGTCATAGGGGTCAGTGACACAATAATATATAATCTATTTTGTGACAGTTACCACTTTTCTAATCCTACCCATCAGATAGTAGGTGAAAACCACATTTGTTACGGTCAGTAAAGTGTATGTTTCTCTTTGGGAAGGCCATGACACTCATTTCAAATGTGTGGAGATATGCCTGGTAAGAAATAATGATGCCACAGCACTCACATGAGCGCCACAACCACTCAATGGGAAAACCCCTGTTGCTGTGTTGTATTTTTCTAAAGCATTCTCCACACAATAATAGTAAGATAAATGGCCATGTGAAAGGAATTTTCTATGAAATTATTTATTCTATGAGATATATTATATTGTAAGAAAAACAAAATACCGAAGCAGTCCTGCTAGGCTAAGGATAATGGATAGATAGAGATATAAGAATATTAAATAAAATATTAATTTATATGCAAAAGAGTTTTGCAGGGTTCTTGCATCAGACAGATAATATGTATTAAAAAAAAAAAGTAAAAAATATTAAAAATGTAAAAAAAAAAAAACATTATGCACCATTGGCAAGTATAGTTCCCCTATATGGCATGTATTCTAGTAACTTGGTGATCTCTTGACTGTAACCGGCGCACTGTAAAGAGGCAACAGGTAATGTCCTTTCCGCAATATGGGTACAGTGATTTACAATTCAGTTAGTAAGTTGTCCTATATGGAGATGGCTCGGGTGGTGCCATGCCTGTAATGTAGACCTAAAGTGTGGCTTGTGAGTGTTCAGTATAAGCGCTGTAGTGCCCCTATTTGCTGCCCGCTCTACCCTGATGGCACAGGGCTATTACGTTGGTGTCCTGGGGTGGGGTGGGGGTTAGGGTTAGGTGCCGGGAAAGTGCGCTGTGCAGTGCTGGAGATCCTGGACAAGTGCGCTATGCAGCACTAGAGTCTCTCTTCTTTAAAAACACCTTTTGCCTCTTACCGGTGTTTCCGATATTGGATGGTCGCTGCACGGTACGTCCTAATTCAGTTTGCCGGCCAGCAGGATGAATACGGTTTATATAGCTCGCGCTCTGCTTCTGGATTTGCAATGATGGTTGTAGTAGTTCAGATCCTCCGATTTTGCCAGAATGGGGTATGGGTGCATGTAGTTTATTGGCTAGACATGTTTCGGGGAGCCAGGTCCCCTTTTTCAATAGCTGCTACAGATAGTTGTGCAAGTTTACACATGTCTAGCCAATCTACTACATGCACCCAATTCTGGCAAAATCTGAGGATCCGCACTACTACAACCATCATTGCAAATGCAGAAGCGGAGCGCGCTATATGAACAATATTCATCCTGCTGGCCAGCAAACTGAATTAGGACATACCCTGCAGTGACCATCCAATATCTGTAACACCGGTAAGAGGCACAAGGTGCCAACTCTTTATCCCACTTTGGACTTTGGTACAAATATCCCTGTGCCGCCAGGGTAAAGTAGTTTTAAAGAAGAAACTCCGGCACTGCACAGCGCACTTGCCGGCACCTAACCCAAACCCCCACCCCACTCAAGGACACTAACATATAGCCCTGTGCCATCAGGGTAGAGTGGGCAGCAAATAGAGGCACTACAGAGCTGCCGAGTGCTTATACAGAACACTCGCAAGCGACACTTTTGGTCTACATTACAGGCATGGCGCCGCCTGAGCCATCTCCATATAGGACAACTTACTAACTGAATTGTAAATCACTGTACCCATATTGCGGAAAGGACATTACCCTGTTGCCTCGTTACAGTGCGCCGGTTACAGTGAAGAGATCACAAAGTTACTAGAATACACGCCAAATAGGGGAACTATACTTGCCAATGGTGCATAATATTTTTAACATCTTTAATATTTTTTTCTTTTATTTTTTTTATTTTTTATACCTATCTGTCTGATGCAAGGGCCCTGCAAAAGACACTTTTTGCATATAAATTTATATTTTATTTAATATTTCGTAATAAAAAAAAAATATATTTTATATATTGGGCATATTCTTAAATCTTTCTATCTATTATTCTTAGCCTAGTAGGACTGCTTTTGTATTTTGTTTTTCTTGCAGTATATTTGGCACGACGGGTAATGTGCAATGCAGTATCCTCGGCCTAGGATTCTGGTTTTATGTAGAGCTCCCATTCAATTTTTATTTTTGTTATATTATATTGTATTGTCTCACCCGATGAGTTGCATGAACCCATTATCATATTTTGCACTTCATCCCTAATTTACATTGGAATGCCAGCAGAAAATGTACAGTAGTGTTTCCAGTGCATTCTACACTTTTGAGTGCTCCAAACTAAATAAATGAAAAAAGATAGTGTCATTAAAGTTAATGGACAGTACTGTGCCTTGTGGTTTTGGCAAATGTCATGTGAATGGGGCCTCAGAAATTGTATACCTGTGGCCTTGGTTTTTAATAATTATATATGTAAAGTCTAGTAAAACCTCATTGACTTACACATATAGGGTAATAGATGCTTGATACTTGTGGTATCACTGTAACACCTCTGTTCCCAATTGTCCTTTTGGCCTTACACAGTGTGTTTCTTGCAGTTTCTTGGTGGGAGATGAGCTCTTTGTTGTGATGGAGTACCTGGCTGGTGGCTCTCTCACCGATGTTGTAACAGAAACCTGCATGGATGAAGCACAGATAGCTGCTGTATGTAGAGAGGTATGTACATAACATTCTGCTAAACATCATAAGAAGCCTACACAGCCAATGTTGAACATGGAACTAAAAGTGTCTTATGTCACTTGAAGAATGTGACCAAAACAGCAAGTCTTGCATTTATATTTATGTTGTTCACCCTACAACATACTTGTTATTTTAACCTCTAGACAAAGAGCGTACATGTACACCCTTGCCATCTGGGACTTAACTCATCAGGGCGTAAATGTACACCTCCGAGCCTTAAATGACTATGAAGCAGACAAAGGAGCTGCACTCCCTTCATAGCATGAGTTACTGCTTCCATCAGTAGCTGGATGGTCACAGCTAAAGATGGGGGTGGGGGGGATCTCACTGCCCACTGTCGTTAAGAGTATTGTGGCCAGACTTTTTAAGTTTGTTGTGCCCGGGCTGCAAAAAGTAACAAAACAAACTTTAAATCACTTTCCACGATGTCCCGCCTCGACTGGTGATAGGCTGAGTGCAGTGTTTCTGTAAGGAGCCTGGCACCCGCCTTCACCCTGCTGCCCTGGCTCCTTACAGAGACACTGCACTCAGCCTATCACCGGCCGAGGCAGGACATTGCTGCGACTGGCGATACGCTGACCACAGTGTGACTATCCGGTCACATGGAAGTAAGGAGACCAGGACCGGAGGACCGAAGACCAATAGCGGCACAACGCGGGAGCACCAGAAGGGGAGTTAAAGAAGTACTGTAGTAGAATAGAACTTCTCCATTTGAAGGATATGGGATAAGTTATAGATTGTAGGACCCCCGCGATCTCCTGTGCGGGGCCGTGGCAGTCTGCAGGAAGGGGTCGTTCCGTTCCCCGCATGACATGGCCGACACACCCCCTCCCATGTATCCCATAGATATACATTGAGGGGTCGGCGCAGCACTTCCTGCGGACTGCCGCAGCCCCCGTACAGGAGATCGTGAGGGGTCCCAGCGGTCGGACACCCTATGATCTATAACTTAACCCTGTCCTTTGGATAGAGGATAAGGTATATTCCACTACAGTATTCCTTTAATGTCTGTTTTTGTTACTTTTGCAGCCTGGGCACAGTAGCAGCTTAAAAAGTTCGGCTGCAATACTCCTTTAACACGGTTATCAGTGCCAATCACTGCATATAAAGGCATAAATGACTATTGCAGTTAGCTCAGGGGGCTCAGAACAATGCTGGTTCTATTTGATGTAATGTTTTTGTGCTTTTTTTTTTTTTTTTAGTGCTTGCAAGCGCTGGAATTCCTGCATGCCAACCAGGTTATTCATCGAGACATAAAGAGTGACAATGTACTTCTAGGAATGGATGGCTCTGTCAAACTAAGTGAGTAGATCCTTGTATTATATATTGTCATTCCCCCACAGAGAAGTATCTAGTAGCTGAGTGTTCAAGTACCTCTGGGACTCCCACTGATCATGAAAACTGGGGTTTGGGTGTCCAGTTTACATGGAGCAGTGGTCAAGCATATAGGCTGCTGCTTCTTTTAAAAAAAAAAAAAAAAACCTGATGCAGATCGGTGATCACTGTTCTTTGATACCTCCAATAGCATCAGATGACTATGTGCAATGCTTCTTTTTAACTCTGGACAGAGGACTCCCGGTTTATTTGATCAGTGTGGGTCTTAGAGGTGGAACTCCTATTGCTTATATATCCTGTGCCCTTAGTGGTCACATCTGTATACTACCTGTACTATCAAAAGTAAGGAAAAAAACAATAAGTTTACCTAAAATGGTAAAGTTATCAGACCAAGAGAAAAAGCATAATTATACAGCAATCAGAGTAAAAAATTAATAGATATAACTCTTAAATATGAATATTAATTTCTATACCTGGCCCTGTTTAATATTGTTAAAAGAATCACAATCAATATTTATTGTTTTTTTTTATTTGGCTATAGTATTAATATAGGTGACTACCATTGCTCACCTATACTTGGCCATCAAAATCACAATTCATTTTGTTTTTAAACTCTCTAAAAACCTTCTCCTTGTCCTCTGCAGCTGACTTTGGTTTCTGTGCTCAGATCACCCCTGAGCAAAGCAAGCGTAGCACCATGGTGGGAACACCATACTGGATGGCCCCAGAGGTGGTAACCAGGAAAGCATATGGTCCCAAAGTAGACATATGGTCGCTTGGAATCATGGCTATTGAAATGGTAGAAGGAGAACCACCTTATCTCAATGAGAATCCCCTAAGGGTAAGTACTATATTTCATACCCCATTATAATAAGCAGGTGATCGGCTTACATGTAGCTCTAATGTTGGTCATTGACATGAAATTACGGTCAGCTTTCTCGGCCTGCTCCCTATACATAAAAGCTCAATCTGATCTTGCAAGTGTGTGTTTGCTTCAAAGGTGAGCGGCGTATAAGATGCATGATCCATTATGGTCATTATTAGAGATGAGCGAACTTACAGTAAATTCGATTTGTCACGAACTTCTCGGCTCGGCAGTTGATGATTTATTCTGCATAAATTAGTTCAGCTTTCAGGTGCTCCGGTGGGCTGGAAAAGGTGGATACAGTCCTAGGAGACTCTTTCCTAGGACTGTATCCACCTTTTCCAGCCCACCGGAGCACCTGAAGGCTGAACTAATATACGCTGGAAAAGTCATCAACTGCCGAGCCGAGAAGTTCGTGACGAATCAAATTTACTGTAAGTTCGCTCATCTCTAGTCATTATGATACATTATGGTCACATATTGGAAGACACATTTGGAAGCATACTATTAGCCTGTATAGACTGTACCAATAATGGATTGGATGGGGCTGACCAGTATGGCCTCTGATATAGAATAAAGTGGCTCTAGCAAAGGGCTGTACTACTTTCCTATCCACATGTTCGGCCTGTTTTTTTTTTTTTTTTTTTTTTTTTTTATGTATGTGGGTGCCCAAAGTGTGCCAGCAGGAAAATAAATGGGACACGCTCAATAGAATTTTTTTTATTCTTTTCTCTTTTGCTTTTTAAAAGTATTAGCAGACAATGAGCCCCAGTTCAGGAATATGAAAACTGCCACGTTAGCTTGGTAGATTTGCCTCTCAGTAGCCTACAAAGCTGTTGTCTTGTGTGTTTTCTGTTGTCTTTGGAAAGTCTTCATTTCACTGATTTTTTTTAAAATGATTTGCTTGTTTGCATGTATGTACTTCAGGAAGGGATGAATATCCTGATGTTCATTTAGTTCCTTTTACCATTCTCCCTCTTCAGGCTTTGTATTTGATTGCTACAAATGGCACCCCAGAACTGCAGAACCCGGAAAAACTCTCTCCAATTTTCCGAGATTTCCTAAATCGTTCATTGGAGATGGATGTAGAAAAGAGAGGATCAGCAAGAGAACTCTTACAGGTTAGTAAGTTTTTATACCTTACCACACTTAAATACCGTATTTATCGGGGTATACCAGGCACCGGCCTATAACACGCACCCTCATTTTACCAAGGATATTTGGGTAAAAAAAGTTTTTTACCCAAATATCCATGGTAAAATGAGGGTGCGTGTGTGCTCGTGTATACACCGATACATCCCCAGGAAAGGCAGGGGGAGAGAGGCCGTCGCTGCCCGCTTCTCTCCCCCTGCCTTTCCTGGGGTCTAGAGCCCTGCTGCCTGCCCTTCTCTCCCCCTGGCTATCGGCGCCGCTGCCCGTTCTGTCCCCCTGACTATTGGTGCCGGCGCCGATAGCCAGGGGGAGAGAAGTGGCGCCGACAGCCAGGGGGAGAGAAGGGGCAGCGGCACCCATTGCCGGTGCCGCTGCCCCGTTGCCTCCCCCCATCCCCGGTGGCATAATTACCTGGGTCGGGTCCGCGCTGCAGCAGGCCTCCGACGTGCGTCCCCTGCGTCGTTGCTATGCACGGCGCGGCGCACTGACATCATGCGCCGCGCCGTGCAGCGCATAGCAACGAAGGGGACGCACGCCGGAGGCCTGCAGCAGCGCGGACCCAACCCAGGTAATTATGCCACCGGGCATGGGGGGAGGCAATTTGTGCCGCTGCCCCTTCTCTCCCCCTGGCTGTCGGCGCCGGTAGCGATAGTCAGGGGGACAGAACGGGCAGCGGCGCCGATAGCCAGGGGGTGAGAAGGGCCGGCAGCAGGGCTCTAGACCCCAGGGAAGGCAGGGGGAGAGAAGCGGGCAGCGACGGCCTCTCTCCCCCTGCCTTTCCTGGGGCGGTATCGGCGTATAACACACACACACAGACTTTAGGCTAAAAATTTTAGCCTAAAAAGTGCGTGTTATACGCTGATAAATACGGTAACTTGTTTACCCACATTGTTTTAGTGCAAAAAATTATCAGCTTGGGTAGAGGAAATAAACCTAATAGCAGAGGTTTTAAAAAAGAAAAAGTTATTAAAATGTACCAACTGCTAGGAATTGTGAATAAAAAAAAAACCGAACCAGAATGAATACTTACCAATTTAAGCCCTAGCTGCTTCCAGTGACTGTTTCATTAGTTGCTCAGATACCCCCATCACTGATGCAGCCTATCACTTGCCTCTCCAGAGGAAGTGCACTATGGACTGCATGTCTATGGTGTTCGTATGATTTTTTTACATAATTTTGCAGCTGAACGTGGTGCTTTTTAAATTTAAATTTTTTTATTTTTTAAGCTCTCCGATAGAATGCACTTGACCTTAAAGAAAATTTTTGAAGTGTTGAGAGACATTGTTTATTTTTCAGCGGTCGGGGTCTCAGTACTGAGACACCCACCAAACAAAAGAACAAGCAGGGCATAAATCCGCAGTCTTCATCTTGCTGCCCAATAAATAATGGGGAAACAAAGATCACTGAGAGCTGCGCACTCAAACCTCAACAGATCAAGTTTTTTGACATGTGAAAAGTAATTTTCACATGACACAGAAACTAAACCAAACAAAAGAGGGCTTCAGAGGCTAGGCATACGCTGATTGGCTGCCATGTGCTAAAAGGGGACAAACAACCTGCATATGCTAAGATTCAAGATTTTGAAATAGACTATTGCATAGAGGAATTGTTACTGAAAACATGAAAATCCTAGAATGCTCTTTCTAAATATTCTTTTTCATTTATTTATTTTCAGCACCCTTTCCTAAAACTTGCCAAACCACTGTCCAGCCTGACCCCTCTGATACTTGCTGCAAAAGAAGCTATGAAAGGCAACCGTTAACATCCAGTCAAGACCTTCCTCCAGTATGCCCTTTGCCCGGTTAACCCTCCTAACATTTTAGACGTGCCACTCCTCCGCTCATCGACAACTGAGACAATGATTGACAAAACCAGCGTTGGTCTGAGAAGACACAGACCCAGAGATTCATGTTCTCTCCTTGTCGGGGCCGTGAAAGTACTGAGAGGGAGGAAGTGACGCCCCCATGCTGTGCATCTTTCTTTTTGAAAGAAGGAGAAAACTGTGGCCTTTCTAGATCCCCAATCTTTTTGGGATTTCCACTGCATTATGGGAATAATTTTATACGTCTGCGCCCTCTGAAGATGCCTGCTCTTGTTTTCTGGCCTTTTCTTGATACTTGAATAACTCTCACGCCAGTGCCAGAGCATTTATCTCTTGCTGGCTCCTTTTTATATTCCATTCGCTGACCCTATGCCAGGATTCACCACTGTCTTTTGGGCAGTGTGCCTGTGTTGTTTCCAAGGAGAGGCAACCTGGTGAATTTCGTTGATGCTCCCTGGTGTTCAGGTTTCTTATGTGCAAGGCATATTGTTGGTGGGAGGTTTATTGAAAACGTCTTAACTAGTACTTACATAAGTGTTGATTTTGCATTAGGGAAAAGGGCTGAGGAAGTGAGGACTTGTCCGTGCCTGTGCCGTGCTATTTCAAGAGCTAATCGATTTTCTTCCACAACAATGGCCTTTCTCTTTTTTTTTGGAATTAATATGGACACTTCTGTGTAATCTCAAAGTGCTCTTAACATTACATCCAAGGAAATATTCTAAGTGATTTCATTTTCTTAACATCCTTCCGACTCCTTGTAATTTTACATTAAGGGAAGTTTGTGCAAAAATTTCAAGCATTTCCTATGCGGGATATGGGTTTTTTTTTTTTTTTTTAAAGGGTTGTTTCTACATGCTGTAAGAATTTTCAAATTTAAGTGCCTATAATGAATAAGTGTAACTTTCTGTTGGGCAGCAGAATATCCAGTGCATTAGAAAGTATTCCTTGTATCAGATCTACTGCCGTGACTAAAAGTTGTCTTCTTCTCTCCCCCACCCTCCCTGTGTAGTGTATTAGGATTAGTCCCTGATATCTCTCTGCAGATTGTACGAAATCTTTGCTACATTGAAGGGGGAGCTTGTGCCAAAATTCCAGAATCTTCCGTGAAACTGCGATTTACCATACAGTCCTATCTGTTTAAAAGATTTCACATGTCCGAATCTTGTCACTGTGTTTGTAATCCATTGGACAAAAGGGAATTCAAATATTGTGCTATATGGTGCATTATATGTCCTAGTCCTTGCATTGTTTTTTTGACCCACCTTTCAAGCAGGAAGTTGAACTTAGGTCTTAAACATTTCATTGAAGTATAGCCGACCCTGCCAACAAACAGGAGAAAGACCACATTGTCCTCTTAGGACGAAGCAGTAACCTTGTGCCTTTTTAACTTTGGCAAACAGCCTAGTTACTACAGTTCTGAGCTTCCACTTATTGTGGTGGTTTTATGCCTTTTAAACATATCGACTGCTCCATATTTCATTATTCCAGTGTTGTTGATTATGATGCTGCTGTCAAGGGAATGATCTCTTCTGAATGCCAAGAACTTCCAGAACCCGCACGGTCAAAGTTGTTCCTCTCCGCAGGTGCTAAAAAGTTCTTAAAAGTATAGAAAAGGACTGAAAATACCAGAAGACCTTCTCTTAGAACATGGACGTTTGTGTGATAGAGACTTGTTGCCTGTATGTGCTGGAAGAAAGGTTTCCATTTGTGTCGAGCCTCCATTGTGGTGAATGCAGTCTGTGGTGTTATTGAAGCTGTCCACAGAGAAGAGAGATTTCAGTGGGATCTTTGGTTGGTGTATAACAATGCCAAATGTATAATGGCTTAGTTGGGTTTTTTTTATGTTGTCCCTATTTTTTGCCTTGGCATTGTGTTCCTAGATTGGCAGAATATTGGATCAACTAACCTTATTGTTACAAACTGATACACGTGTAACAAAATAGGAGATAAAAGAACTAATGTTGGAGTGGGAGGAATGAAGGGAATTATGCATTGATATTTTTATTAAGGTGTTTAAATGTAGCTTTGGTCTGCATATGGTTCTTACAACGTAGTTACTATTGGTTGGGGATGAAGTTTTGTCAGTTCCCCCTTAGGGATTATACATGTATCGCTGAACTGTAGATTGAAACATAGACTGTTCTTATTTCTGTGTTGGGAGCCTCTTATGTCCATATTCACAATACACTTGTCTGTATTGATGTGGGGTCGGCCAACAGTCTGTGATCACTGCTTAGTATAGAAGTTGCCTCATCAGACGAATCATACTGTATCTGAGTAATGTGTGAAGATGGCTGTAATATTTCAACCTTCTAAATATTGCTTTGATATGTGTACATAGCTAGGATATAGAGGTTGAATCCTCTGAGTTTTTGTTGGAGATTGCATTAACAAATATAGGGCATTTCTACTGACTCCTTTTCATGGATGATACCTTGTTTCCTTATTGACATCTGAGACTTGAAGGGAGATGTTGTTTCCACAGCATATACACAGGGTTCTGTAAAATCGTCTTTTATAAAGTATTGTAATTGTTCTAAAAACACAGATGCAAAAGATCTGTCTTCAAGAACCACCATCTCTTATTATGAAATCACGACACACTGAACTAGGTTCTAGCATCTTTGCCTTAACCAAGAAAGACTTAAGGTTGTATTGGTTATATTGATGAAGATGCTTAAATCGGCATCATGAGATTTGTTATACGTTTCTTGGATGGAAGAGTGTGGTCTCCAAAAGTAATAATCCCAGATATATGCCTCTGTATTTTTGTTTCTTCTTCTCCCTTTTTAGCTTTTGCATGCAGATGTTACATATTTTTGTGGTTCCATCCTCTGCAGTTCTTCCTTTTCCTGTCTTGTTTAATTTATCCCATCTTTTTATTTAATTAATTTTTACGGCAATAACTACTGAATCATTTGTGTGCGTCAACTTTGCTTGGAATAAACATTTTGTTTTATTTTAGAAGTAAGAGTCTAATTATTGACAAGTGTATTGTTTGCATCAATTGTGTTCTGACTGGTGCACAACCTTTCTTTATCCCCTTAACGACGCAGGGCGTAAATGTACATCCTGGTGATGTGGTACTTAACGCACCAGGACGTACATTTACGTCCTGAGCATAACCGCGGGCATCGGAGCGATGCCGGCATCATGCGCGGCAGGTCCCGGCTGTGGATCGCAGCCAGGGACCCGCCGGTAATGGCGGACACCCGCGATCCCGCGGATGTCCGCCATTAACCCCTCAGATGCCGTGATCAATACAGATCACGGCATCTGCAGCATCGGGGTCACTTAACAGGATGATCGGATCGCCCTTAGCGCTGCCGTGGCGATCCAATCATCCTGCACGGCAGACGGAGGTCCCCTCGACTGCCTTCCGGGAGTCTTCTGCTCTCATCTGCCTTCCCACAGACCAGAGCAGAAGATGACTGATAATGCTGATCAGTGCTGTGTCCTATAACATAGCACTGAACATCTTTAGCAATCGAATGGTTGCTATAAGAGTGTTTAAAAAAAAAAAAAAAAAAAAAAAAAAGTGAAACACCCCCTCCCCCAATAAAAACATAAATTGTCCCATTTTCCCTATTTTACCCCGAAAAAGTGTAAAAAAAACAAAACAAAAAAAATATATATAATATATTAGGTATCGCTGCGTGCGTAAATATCCGAACTATTAAAATAAAATGTAAATGATCCCGTACGGTGAACGGCGTGAACGTAAAAATAAATAAATAAAAAAAGTCCAAAATAGCAGCTTTTTTTTTTATAGAACATTTTATTCCCCAAAAAATTAAAAAATGTTATAAAAGTTTTGCATAAGCAAATATGGTATTAATAAAAAGTACAGATCACGGTGCAAAAAAATGAGCCCTCATACCACCGCTTAAAATGAAAAAGTTATAGGTCTTCCAAATAGGGGGATTTTAAACGTACTAATTTGGTTAAAAAGTTTGCTTTTTTTTTTTTTCTTCCGCGCAACAGCAATAGAAAAGTACGTTATCACGGGTATCATTTTAATCGTATTGACCCAGAGAATAAAACACATGTCATTTTTACCATAAATTGTACGGCGTAAAAAAAAAAATTCCAAAATTTATAAAATTGCGGTTTTCGTTTTAATTTCCCCACACAAATAGTATTTTTTTGGTTGTGCCATACATTTTATGGTAAAGTGAGTGATGGCATTACAAGGGACAACTGGTCGCGCAAAAAACAAGCCCTCATACTAGTCTGTGGATGAAAATATAAAAGAGTTATGATTTTTTTGTCCTTAAGGTCCAAACGGGCTGAGTCCTTTAAGGGGTTATACCATAGAAACACATCACTACCTGATTAGTCTATCAAACTTACTATATTTTATCAGGGGATTATTCTCCTGGCCTTAGTGTCTCCTGAGTTAGATTGGCTTAAGAGACCAAGAAGTTTAGTCCGATACTAAGGTTTCTTGTTAAGAGCCTTTTAAAAGTAAGTCCTAGCTTTCTGACCTTGAACTAAATATACACAAGATATATTTGTATTGTGCCCATGTACTCCATGCATTTCACAATGTCCCAACATTCATGGAAGTGTACAGAAATTCTCATTGGCTCCCAAGGTCCATTATCCAAAATGAGTGCAGTACTTCAGATACAAATTGTATCCTTTACTGAAACATGTTTATATGTGGTCAGCATAAAACATTTTGTGGCTCACATTATTGCCTTTAGTGCAAGCTTTTATGTTAACCATATTTAGTCTGAAGTTAAGTAAAGAATACATTTTGTATCTAGAGTGAGAATCTACATTTCAAACATACATTAGCTTCCATAGTGATGGAAGGCCTTTACAGCCCAGCACATCAGGACATAGTGTCATATTCTCATATTGTGATATACTCCTACAGAGCTCCAGCTTTCCTAAAGGGAGCCGGTCATCCCTGCTGCCTGAAAATGCGTTATCGGGACGGTCCCTGGATTCTTCTTCCTGCCCCACTAGTTTTGATTGCCAGATCTGTCACGATACCCAAACATAAAAAGAAGGGGGTGTGTGGGGAGAGAGAAAGTGCTCTGCTAGGGTAGTACTGACTTTAGTGCTGAAAAGGTATCGCATGTGAAGGGGATCTCCTTACAAGAACGTGTTGTGCTAAGGGCACAACGTGGCAAACTCGGACAGATATACCAGGCACTGCAAAGAGTAGCACTAGAAATCCTGTACAGGTGGAATCGGACGACTGCAGGTGCTTAATACAGCTGACTGTGTCTTCGGGTGCAG
The DNA here is from genome assembly GCF_029499605.1 of Hyla sarda. Classification (NCBI taxonomy): domain Eukaryota; kingdom Metazoa; phylum Chordata; class Amphibia; order Anura; family Hylidae; genus Hyla; species Hyla sarda. Next base: position 82,770,413 of record NC_079191.1, read on the forward strand.
ATTATCATATATTAGAAGATAACTTTGAATACCTGTGAAGTGTTAGGAAATTAAGTCGCACTCATCCGGACTGTTGCTCCAGCGAACGGAAAATTTTATTCCAATATCGTAGCTGTACAAAACATAGATCACACAGCCGTGGCGGGGAGCGAGAGCAGACACGGCTCTGACGTGGGGCTACTAGTTTCACGTCACTGTTCTTCCGGCCTAGGTGTACGCCTCTCTCAGGTGGTAGGTGTCTTTTGTATTGGTGATCCGCCATGTTTTCTAGACGAGACGCAACTATAACCAATATAGTGTAAACTATCACCAATATCACAAATATATAAACAACGCAAACTTATAAAAAGTAAATATGTATATAAATCACCTGTGAATATGTGTGTGTGTGTATATATGTATGTATGTATATATATATATATATATATATATATATATATATATATATATATATATATATATATATATATATAATATATATATATAAAATTACATACACATACTTACTTGAAAAAGACTGCGATCACAGGAACGAAGGCAAGTTGTTTCTTTCATTTAATCCAGGTGGACCTGTTGTGTTCAACCTAATTTTCCAGAGTGCTTCTTCAGATGTTCCAAGTGGAGAAAATAAAGATACCTACTTATTACGCAGAGAAGCACTCTGGATAATTAGGTTGAACGCAACAGGTCCACTTGGATTAAATGAAAGAAATGACTTGTCTTCGTTCCTGTGATCGCACAGTCTTTTTCAAGTGGTTTTAATATATATGTTCACAGGTGATTTATACGCATATTTACTTTTTATACATTTTTTTATTTATTTTTTTTATATAATCTTTTTTTGGTGATGGTTTACACTATATTGGTTATAGTTGCGTCTTATCTAGAAAACATGGCAGATCACCGATACAAAGGAGGCGTACACCTAGGCCAGAAGAAGCAATGGCAGTGACGCAAAACTAGTAGCCTATCAGTGGTGTGCCCCGCGTCTGAGAGCTGTGCCGTCTCTCGCTCCCCGCCATGGATAAGTGATCTATGTTTTGTACAGCTACGATATTGGAATAAAATTTTCCATACGCTGGAGCAACAGTCCAGGTGAGTGCGGCTTAATTTCCTAACACTTCACATGCATTTTAAGGGCACAACACCTCAGGCCTGGTGATGTATTGGTAGCAAAAGCAAAACAGAGGTATGTGTTGAACTATTTTCCAAACAATAGACGTAAATTCAGTCGCCTAACCCAGATATAGGATAGCCAATGCCAAGTAGTTAATCCAATAACGTATGTATTGTAGTAGGGTGCAACTCAATCGTTTCAAACCCGGACCGTGTTCTCTGTCAGGCAATGAATGGCGCTAGCATAGACCATGACAGGATTAAAACACATTTGCTGGACTGCTGCTGGGTCAGTCTGTGCATAATCAGTATAATTGTACTGTTTATAATTGTACTGATTATGCACAGACACTGACCCAGCAGCAGTCAAGCAAATATTTTAATTTTGGTGCGGGTTCAAAACGATTGAGTTGCACCCTACTACAATCAATACGTTATTGGATTAACTCCTTCGCATCGGCGATCCTATATCTGGGTTAGGTGCCTAAATTCACTTCCATAGATTGTAAACTAGTTTTCCATGTACCTCTTTTTTACGATACCCAAACAAGGAGAGATCTATGTATTACAGCTGGTGGGGCAAGAAGGTGCTAGGGATCGCCCCAATGACTAGTCACTCAGGCAGCATTAAAGTGATTACGTGTTCCCTTTAAGGAGGCAGTCTTAGCTGGCACCTAACAAGGCTCATCAGGCAGCCCAAACCCTAGATCAGTGGTCTCAAAACTGCCCTAGACTATCCTAATAGATGAAACCTTTGTCCTGGATCTTTTCCACACTCTACACACAAAAGGAGGAGAAAAGTCACTCTTATTAGAAATAATAAAGCCCAAGGACATTATTCTCTTAAAAACTCCTAAATCCTTACTCTCTTTATTGGACCTTATTTTTTGAGAGCAGTTGGTTACTATAATGATGATATTTTAAATGTAACTTCATCTTCACTTACATTAGAAATTGCTGTGAGGTGGGTGGCACACCTGCATTGGTTCCCACATGCATCCTTGACACAGCTAGTCGCAGATTGGGCCACGTATACCAATACTAAACACTGTATAAGTGCAGACCTATTCTTCCTAAGTTTCCTCTATCACGGAAACCCCTTCCTACTACCATGGCTGGACTGAACTTAGTAGTTGGCTTCTTTGTCTCAGTCATCGTTTTTTCCCAACTAATTCGTTGGATAAGTAAGAAGCTGCTGCCTGCCAGGATTTATAGAAGTATTATCAGTGAGTTTGTCAGTTCTCTGCAACTATGTGCCTGCTATATGGAAATCCGCATGCTGGTAGAGATTGGCATGTGGGGTGGCGGATATGGCCCAGATGTGGTGTCTACTCTCCTCTTCCTGCTGTTTTTAGTTCATGGTTTCACTTTTGATGGAGCATCTGCCAACCCCTCAGTCTCCCTTCAGGAGTTCTTGGTGAAGAAAAGTACATTTATAGACACAGTACTTGGGCTAGTAGCTCAGATTGGGGGCATGGAAGCTGCCAGGTTCTTGACCAGACAGTACTGGAGACTAGAGCTGACAGAATTCCATACGATCCAGATGATGATGGTAGATGACTGTAGTTCCTCCTTACAGACCACTGTGGCTCAGGGGACTTTTGTCGAAGCATTAAGCGCCTTCTGCTATCATATAGTGCTACTTCGCTTCCAGAACACAAGATCGATCTACAGGGTGCCAACACTTGCCCTGACCATCACTTTACTGGCATATGCAGGTAAGCAGCCATACTCTACTTATGTACCTTTTCTTCTTTACCTACAATACCACTTTGTCCTTGGTGAATGAAATATTGAGGAGAGTCAAATTGGCTCAATAGCTCACTTACTGTTATATAACATCATGCTATTGGTGGAGGTCACTAACATCCATCCCACCATATTTATTCATTTAAAAGCACAGGTGTTGGCACAAATCTACATATGTTCAAAATGCGCCAAATTTATTTAGAAGCGTTAGCCTTTGAATGAGTTTGATGCAGATTGAAATGTAGGAAACTTTATTCCTAACTAAGTTATCTCATGTTAGGATTCTGGCTGCTTGTACCACTAGAGGGAGCTTAAGAGGTTAATATTAATAAACAAACTCCTTAAGAACTAGATCCATTGTATTGGCATCTTCAGTTCTCTTTTTATTTTTTTTTGTCCTCACCTTTGTAAGAGCCATATTTCTTATTGTTTATGTGCTTTACTTTGCCTTATTTTGTCCCTTTTTTTTAATTTTTTTTCCTTTAATTTACGAAGCTGGACCTGTGTGAGGGCTACATTTTTGGGACATGATCTGTAGTCTTTATTGGTATAATTTTTGCATAGATCAGACTTTTTAACTATTGTTTTTATTCCATTCTTTTCTATGATCTCATGTGACCAAATCTAATCAGTTCTGGCATTTAGTATAAACTATCATATTTTAATGGTTTGAACAGTTCTGTATGCGACAGTATCAAATATTGCTTTTTTTTTCTTTTTGTAGTTTATAACTTTTTTTATTGGGGAAAATTATTTAAAATTTTTTTTTTTTAAGTCCCTGAATGGAACCTGTATAAGCCATTATTCAATTTCTTCTATAGATCAATGCAATACAGATATATCGGCAATCCACTTGTACAGCCTGCCATAAATCTGTAATGGCAGCCATGGAGGCCTTGAGAAGGCCATGGCATTACATGCCAGCTAATCAGCTCCCTGAAATTGCATTGCAATTGGGGGGGGATGAAGGAGGCAGCTAACTACCTACTTAACTACCTAGCTACTTTTTTTTTTTTTTTACCTACTTACCTGGCTACCTATAAACTTACCTTCTTAGCTGCCTACTTACCTACAGTACCTAGCTATTTAGCTACCTGCCTGGCTATTTATTTACCCTCTGAGCGATCTACCTGCTTACCTACCTACCTGGCTACATACCTAACTACCTTCCGACTTACATACCTAGCTATTTGGCTACCTACCTAACTACCCTTCAACCTACCTAGCTACTTGGTTACATACATGCCTACCTAGCTACTTATACCTACTAATCAAGCTACCTACCTTGCTACCGGTCTACCTACCCACTTACTTAACTACCTAGCTACTTGGCTACTGACCTGCTTACCTACCTGGCTACCTGTGTTCTTGACTACATACCTACCGATGTATTCACCTACTGGGGGGATGAGATCAACCTTCCTACCTAAGTATGCATTTGCCTATGTGGGGGGGTCCTCCCTGAGACCATACCTGCCTATGGGGGAAAATACCTAATAAGGGAAATATCTAACTACTGTTGGACATATCTCCCTTATAAAGGAACTAATTGCCTACTGTGAAGGATATCCCTACCTAATCTGATACTTACTACCTACTTACCTACCTACTTTTCACATGTGCACACCAGTGGGGGCGTAATTACATTTTGGGGTCCTGTAGATGGAGAGATTGTGTAGACGTGAGGAGGGCTCTGAAATAATGTGGAGTCTAAGATGTTTGTCCAGCAGATGCTGAAAAGGTGAGTTTTGGCTGAGGCAGATGGAGGAGAGAAGGAAAGAGGACGACTGAACAGAAAAGACATCAATTGTGAGTCACTTAACTGTGTGTATTACTGTGTGACCTGACTTTTTGGGGGAAGAAGGGCCTTGCCGGGGTGGTGGGGCCAGAGTTGTCACTGTGAAAAGGCTGGGGGGGCACTGATTTAGCACCTCTCTGCCGAGTGGCCTCTGCAATGAACTACAAGGAAGAGTTGATTATTGGAAAGAGAAATGTGACCTAAATAACATGTTATGTCGTTAAGGCCCTAGAGCACTGCATTCTTAAAGGGGTTGTCTGAAAAACCTATTGATAAATTTTTGCCAATGTCTCCAGCTTTGTTCATTTATTATTTACTTCTCATGTTGTTGTTCCTCTTCTCAGGTGGCCCATACACTGCAGCTTACTTCAATCCGGTTCTTGCCTATGTCTTGACATTTAACTGTTCAGGAAAGACATTTCAGGAATATGTCATTGTTTATTTTGCTGGTGCTGTAATTGGTGAGTAAAGGATTTTACAGTATTAAACAGTTTTTAAGCAGAGGCCATCTTATATAGGGTGCATGAGTACAGTCAAAGTTAGTGAAAAAGATAGTATATATGACAGTGTCAGTATATGCGACCTCCTTTTTAGTTAAAACACGTCTCCTGGTGACTTCTCAAAATACAGAGAATGCCCCTTCAGTCAACCAGAACGGTGGCCTACCTTAGCCAATGACGGTGTACTGAGATATCACCAGGAAGCAGTGAGGAGCAGGTACCATGGGAACGCAGGTGAGTTGTGCTAGGTCCACATCATGTTTTGTCCCTATATTTAACATAGCCATGTTCCCAATGTATACGGCACTGTTCACATCACATTTTCATCTGATTGGAAAGCTCTTTTCAGACACGTTAAATGTGTCTATAGGCCATTGCCAGGAGGAGTGTGTCCATTTGGCTTGGTACATTAGTTTTAACACCCAAACCATATCCATAAAAAAAAAAAAAAAAAAAAAGACTATAAAAATGAAACTTTTTTAATTTTTTTTTTATAATGGGACTATTTACTATAGGTCCTGGATGCCACTGTATTCCATCTGTTACAGACCTTAATAAACCTTCAGAAGAAACATTAGGCAAGGGTACCCAAACTCAAAAACTACAAAAAAAAACACCTAATATATACAAATAAAAAAATGGCAACAAAATTTTTATTGAAATATATATAAAATCAATTAAAGATGGAAGGTCCAGTGCAGGATCCTGAAAATAATTGTATACAATTACAAAGGAGTATCAGACTATTAATTTGTTTTATTACTGCTTAACAGGATCATATATATAATCAGAGAATTGTATGAAGTTAATGGAGAGTAAAAAATTACAATAAACAAAATTTGCTACTACAAAACCAGTCCCACCTTAATACATAATAAACAATAAGGCCCCTATACTGATCCCAAAGTTAGAATAAAGTGCCCTTTAACACTTTCACAGTGATTTGCTAAGTGTTGTAAAAAAAAACATACATATATTATTTTTTTACGTTTATTTATAAAAAATTTTTTTTTAAAGTGTATCTGTCATCAAACCAGATTTTCAAAACGAACAGATTATATTCCCAAACTACTCCTAACACCCCCCTGCCATTAAAAAAAAAATTCTGAGCTTTAAAAAGCTCTGTATCATTTTTTCCCCTTGCTCACATTGTGCAGGAGAAAGTGGGCGTTCCCCAACAGGCGCAACATCACAGAAGCCTGCGAGAGCTGTGCCCGCCATGCCCCGCAAGCACTTCCTGAGTTTGGTCTCCTGCCAGGCTGAGAGTAGACCAAACTAACTGTTTGACTTGTGCAGGGAACAGAACAGAGCTCAGGGAGGACAGAAACCTCTTGTGGAGCAGAAGGGCAACATTCTAATGGATGTTTTTTTTTTTTTATCACATGAAAAACATATAGAGGGACATTTACCATTATTTGCTTTGGTAAGCGAATTCTGTAGTAATTTCTTTAGGTGGCTAAGCAACGTAATTGCACTCAACACCTATTGCTCTTGCTTATGTGTGACATATTTATCACAGGGGGTTGATAAATTTGGCTCACATAAGAAAAAACAATAAATCACTTTAGAATACCATTTATTTATTTTTCCCGCACATAAGCAAAAACCAATAAATTACTTCAGAACATCACTTTGAAAAAATTGTGCTATATATATATCCATTAATCCCCCCCCCCCAAAAAAAATGTACTAACCCATTTTTTTGTCTTCTCACTTCAGATCCATGTATGCAGAGGACTACTTCGGATTCGGTGGACTATGCCAACCAGCTTTTTTTTTTTTTGGCTAACCATTTTATTAGCCTTAAAAAAAAAAATGCTGGTTATTGAAGTAGCCCACCAAATCGAAAGTAGTCCACAGGATTAGGGATCGACCGATATTAGTTTTTTTGGGCCGATACCGATAAACGGTGGAGGTTAGGGCCGATAGCTTATAACTTATACTGATATTCCGGTATAAGTTATCGGCTATTCATCCCCCCGCGACACCGCTGCAGATCATTGATTTAAAGCGGGCGCTTTAAATCAATGCACTGCAGTGGCTTTTGCTGTGCCATAGGCCGCCGCCGCCCGCTTCTCTCCCCCTGCCTGTCCAGGGGTCCTGAGACCTATCACCGCCGCACCGCGACCAACCCGCCGCACCGCGACCCCGACCCACCGCACCGCGACCGACCCGCCGCACCGCCCCTGCCCCATTGCCTCCCCCATCCCCGGTTTTATAATTACCTGTTCTGGGGCCCACTCTACATCTGGCTCCGGTGGCGTCCTCCTGAACTGTCACTGTGCGCACTGACGGTGACGTCACGTTGCGCTCGTCACGTCACTCGTCATTGCGCACAGCGTAACGCAGGACGCAGCAGGAGCAAGAAGTAGCGTGGGCCCTGGGAACAGGTAATTATAATACCGGAGATGGGGGAGGCAATGGGGCCGGGGCAGGGCAACGCGGTGCGGCGGGACGGGCGGCGGTCGCGGTGCGGGGGGCGGGGCATTATCGGCTTGGTTATTGCCGATACCGATAATGCCCAAAATCTTGATCATTGGCTGATAATATCGGCCATACCGATAATTGGTCGATCCCTACAAAGGATACACGGAAAAAAAAACACTGAAAATAGGTTAGTACATTTATGGTGCTCTCCCCTGGGGAGAGAGCCCATAAAGCAGCGTTTACAAACAGGGAGCCTCCAGCTGTTGCTAATTTACAACCCCCATCATTTCCAGACAGCCTTTTGCTGTCTGGGATTTATGGGAGTTGTAATTTAGCAACAGCGAGCCTCTAGTTTAGCAACAACTGGAGGCTCGTGGGGTGTAGTTTCTAAACTACAGCTCCCATTGTAGTTGGGCTGCACGACTACAACTTCCAGCATGTCCTTACTGTAAGGGCATGTTGGAAGTTGTAGTTGTGTGGCGTGTGTGGATGATAAGCAAGCCAGGGAAGCAGGCAGTATTGTGCTCCTCTCCCTGACTCCCAGCAGGGAAAATGAAGTTACGGCACTGTAACTTCCTGCCGGCAGCTGTGATTGGACAGTGCTGTAATTTCATATTCCTTTCGGCTGGCTTTGCTCCACATCTACCGCCCACATCTACCACCCGCCTTAAAGGGGTACTCCGGTGAAAACCTTTTTTCTTTTAAATCAACTGGTGGCAGAAAGTTTAACATATTTGTAAATTACTTCTATTAAAAAATCTTAATCCTTCCAGTACTTATTAGCTGCTGAATGCTACAGAGGAAATTCCTTTCTTTTTGGAACACTGATGACATCACGAGCACAGTGCTCTCTGCTGACATCTGTCCATTTTAGCAACCGTGCATAGCAGATGTATGCTAAGGGCAGCATGGTGGCTCAGTGGTTAGCACTGCTGCCTTGCAGTGCTGGGGACTTGGGTTCAAATCCCACTAAGGACAACAATAAATAAAGCGTTATTATTATAATAACGTCAGCAGAGAGAACTGTGCTCGTGATGTCATCAGAGAGCATTCCAAAAAGAAAAGAATTTCCTCTGTAGTGTTCAGCAGCTAATAAGTACAGGAAGGATTAAGATTTTTTAATAGAAGTAATTTACAAATATGTTTATCTTTCTGCCACCAGTTGATTTAAAAGAAAAAAGGTTTTCACCGGAGTACCCCTTTAAAGCTGCTAGAACTACAACTCCCAGCATGTCCTCACTGTAAGGGTATACTGAGTGTTTGTAGTCCTGCAATAGTTGGCGGGCAGGTGGTAGATGTGGTGGCCGGGGAGCGGAGCTTTACTAAAAGTTGCGCAAAAAGTAGCAGTTACAACTTTCCGCCCCAATTCCTCAGTGTGAACATACCCAAAGGCAAGTTTGTAAGCCAGGTCTGACCTGGCTTACACTTGTGACATTTTAAGGGTTTTTTTTCATGTTTCCCCCCCCCCCCCCCCCTACGTGCCCATTCACACTTGATAAATACTTGACCACTGCAAAGTGAAAACTGAAAGTTCCTTATGTAGGGCTGATTGGTTCTTTATGCTTACCCACAAAAGTCGCACAAAAAGTTACTTAACCCCCTCTCTTTCAATATTATTGCTTTTTTTTTTCTGAGATTTGTGGGATTAGATATTTCTGCCACCACAATAAGCACAATATCGCAGTATAGACATTTATGGACCATATTTATACTCTACTTATGCTCTTCATTACCAGGAATGGTTTTGGCCCTCTTTTCGTACAAGGGGAATATTCCACGTCTCTTCCAAAAGAACCTTCTCTACAACCAAAAGAGCAAATTCAGGACCCCAAAGTCAAAAAGTGTTAAGTCTAAGGATTCAAAGAAAGCTGCATCTTCACCAAAAGGGTCAGAGAAAAAAGCAGAAACTAAAGGGAAAAGGTCAGAAAAGAAAAGAGTAACTAATCCTACCAAAATATGAAAACCTGCTACTGAATAACATGCAGAGACCAAAAAAAGGAAACCATCTCATCTAGCCTCTTATAATGCCGTTCTGTCATCCATTCAGCAGGATGAAGCTGCTAAGACACCCACAGACCTAACATCCTTTGTAACTGTCTTATACAGTATGTCTCTATATATAACTTGTTTGTAAGTAAATTGAATACAAAGACCTACATTCCTCTGTTTGTGCGTCATCTCTTAATATGAACATTATCAACTTTATTTAGTCTTTATACAGGGGGACCAAATATTAGTGCGAAACAACCACTTACTTTGTCCTTTTAGACTCTCTCCAAGGTCTTTTTCAAGCTTGAAAAAGACCCTGGAGAGGGCCAAAATGTCGCTGTAATAATTTTTTTTCTCTGGCGCTCTTCATTGGGGGACACCGAACTGATGGGGTATATGCTCTTGCCACTAGGAGGCGCTTACACTAGGAAAAAAAAGTCTGCTCCTCCCTGGCAGGATATACCCGCCCATCTTCAGTGAGGTAATCAGTTTTAGTGTGTCATTAGGAGGCCAGACGTGGTCTGTGGGTCTCCCCAGACCTAGTCTTTTTTTTCTCTTCGTTATTTTCCTAGTTCTAGGCTAAAAGTTTAGTTTTTCTCTCCTTTTTAATTTTTTTCTCCTTCTCGCACGCTTGCTGGGGGCCGTGTACAAGGAGGTAGGCACCTCGCTGTGGCGTCTGGCTCAGCCCTCCTTCCCCGCTGCGGGGGTCAGCGGCTCTCCTTTAGAACGGTCCTTCTCACTCCCTAGCCAACAGGGTCTCGTTTCCCCGGCCCACCATTTCCCCCTGCCTCGGAGCTTGCGGCGGCTGGCAACGCTGCTGTGAGCCGTCGCTGCTCCGAGGTCTTCCTGTTCTGCTGGCATCAGAGAGATCCGCGGGCAGGACTGCAGGACGCCCATGCTTTAATAGGCTGCGTAAAGCCTGTGGGAAGTGTGCTGGCAAGATCGTCTGCTAAGCAGGAGGGACGGCGGCCAGGCAGTGGATGGGGTGCTAGTTACATGTATAGAATCCTGGCACGGGCATAAACTATGTCCTAATCTCCTTTTCTAAATAAAATAAAAAAAAAAATATATATATATATATATATATATATATATAATTTAAAAAATTGATTGAACGTGTGCTTAAATAACATCAATTTCCTTGGTCATTCAGACCTTTTGGTGGTGTATTACACTCTGCCCTCTATGGCCATGTGTGTTCTCATCAGTTTAATATCTGCCGGTCTCTTAGACCTTTTGAGGGTGTTTGCCGCCCTTTTGTGACCAATAAAGGTATTGTAGTTTTATTTCCTTGCAGTCTTAGCCTGCCCTTTTCTCTTCTAGTCCGACATTGTTCCTCCCTGTCTTGGAACATGTGAACACCACCATGGCGGGTTGTTTTCAGAGATTCCAGTTCCCTTGGAACCCAGGAGTCATATTCCAGCAATCAGTTCCCTGCTTCCCCTGGGTGCCATACAATGCACAATTTCTATTGCGCTCCTACAGACGTTCAGGTTTCTTCATCCGTCAGGTCTGCTAACATCCATCTTAGGGGTGTTTCTTGGTGATCTGCTGTGGGATTCCATTTTTCCACAGGCTATTGCGTACGCGGCTAGTGCTACGGATCACCTCATCCAGTGCACGGTCCCCAGGGGAATATTCCTGCGTGGGCGTGGCTTTGACCTGATATTTTTCTGCCAGACTGTATTCTCGCCTGTTCCTCAGTTCATGACTGCCACGACTCGCACTCGGTACCCCACTGCTGGTTAAAAAAAAAAAAGGTGCCCGAGGGAGTGCTCCATAGCATACTATGGACCCTTACCAGTACACCACAATGTGGTCTGTAGCCGCATCTCAGGGTTGACGTTTCTGCGGCTGGAGCCCGGTACCTCACTACTGTGTGAGGTGTCCGATGGAGTGTCCCATGGTCTCCAGGGTGCCGATACCAGTTAGCCAGACAGTGGTCTGCATGGTTTCCTACACCACCTGTCATACATCAAACGGCTGATGTATGTGCGGCTGGTATTCCGGTGCCTCTCTGCTGTGTGAGGAGTCCGACTGAGTGTCCCGTTGTCTACTCTGGACCCATACCTGTAAGCCGGACTGTGTTCTGCTTGGTTGCCTACACCACCTCTCATGCATCACACGGTTGATATATCTACGGCTGGAGTCAAGGTACCCCACTGCGGTGCGAGGTGCCCACGGAATGGCTTGCTGTCTACAATGGACCTATGCCAGTAAGCCAGACAGTTGTCTGCATGGTTTTCTAATGCCTCTCCACTGTGAAAGGTACGGATGGACAGACTCCTTGTCTAATATGGACCCATACCAGTAGTTGCATGGTTTCCTACACCTACTGTCACCCTTTATATGGCTGACGAATCTGCGGTTGGAATCGGGTACCTCACTCCTTTTGAGGTGGCCGACGGGGTGTCCCATTATCTCCTGTGGATCCATACCAGTGAGCCAGACTGGGGTCTGCATTTGGGTCTACACCGCATGTCATCCATCAAACGGCTGGAGTATCTACAGTGGGGGTCTCGGTACCCCACTTTTGTGCGTGATGTCGACGACTGACTCGTCATCTACTATTGTACCATACCAGTTAGCCGGACAGTTGTCTGCGTGGTTTCCTACAACCGCCTGTCACCTATCACATGGCTGACGTTCCTGCGGTTGGAGTTCCGGTACCTCACTACTCTGCGAGGTGTCCGTCTGATTGTCTCATTTTCTCCTCCAGTCCCATATCAAGAAGGACCTACACCGCCTGGCATACATCACCCGGCTGATGTATCCGCGGCGGGAGCCTCGGTTCCCTACTGTTTTGAGTGGTGCCGACTGGCTTGTTGTCTACTCTGGACCCGTACCTGTTAGCCAGGCAGTGGTCTGCATGGTTCCCTATGCCACCTGTCACCCATCACATGGCTGATGTATCTGCGGCTGGAGTTCTGGTGCCTCACTACGGGCGAAGTGCTCGCTGGAGTGACTTGTTCTCTCCTAGTCTGCATTTTTCCTCTTCCACCTGTCGCGGCGAAGAGCTTTGCGGGTGGAGTTCCGATTCCGCACTACTGTTATTGGAATGCACGGACCTGTCCCATAATGTTCCACTGACCCTGTAGGGATGACAGAGGTGCATTCCACGGCTCCTCTGCCTCCCTCTATCTCCAAGGGGCGGGTTTCTGTTCATGGCTCCTTGGCCTCCCCGCCCTCCCGTCTATGGGGCACAGTTACTGACTTTCTCTCCGCTCTTCGGGTGATGTCCTTGTTCAGACAGTCTGTTGGCTACTCGGTTTCCGCTGCCATCAGTCCATATCCTCAGGGCCGTGGGCATAGCCAGGGTTTCCGTAACTCACTGCTGGGTGAGGGCACTGGGGTAAAGTCCCTACAGTTTCCGCAGGTTCATGTCAGTCGGACATTCCTTCGGCTGCTGGGTTTTCCATTCCACTTGGTCAACCGTTTGGTCGGTTTCACTCTGGTACCCCACTTTATGTGGGGAGACTGACTGGACTCGTCTTGGGTGCTCTGGACTTCTATTCCTGTTGGCCAGTCGGTTTTCCGCATGGTTGGCTACTAAATTCAGTCATCTACCATACATTTCCCACTCTGTGGACGGTAGTTCCGGTACCTCGTTGCCAGGGTGTTGTTTTTCAGTGCATCTCCCCGTGTTGCTCTATGGACCTTGTTCCAAGCATCACTTACTTAGTTGCAGGGTTAGTTCTGTCCGAGGGCTGGAATCTCACTTCTCTAGGTGTTTTCTCTATGCGTGTCCGGCCTTAACCATGGTCCCTATGCCACTTATCCAGACACTGTCTGCATGTTTTTCTACACCGCGGCTGTAGTCCGATGTTCTTTTCCAGGTGCAGTTCCGCAGTGTGTGTCCCTGGCTTGTTGGCACCCGTTCTACCTGTATGTCACTCTGTGTCTGCAGGTTTCCTGCTCCACATACCTTCTTCATTCGATGTCTGCTTTTCTCTCCAATGGCGGTCTTGGTACCCCACTACTATCGTGAGGTCCCCATGTCCCTACATATCTAGGGCTGCTCGGTAGGTGCGGAGCCCACCTTCTTTCTGTTCGGTGGAGTAAGCCTCGGTTTTTCCTGAGATTTTGATTCTGCGGTCCTGTGGCAATTACCCTCTTCTGTTCCTGCGCGGGGCCTGTGGGGCGACGGTCAGTCCAGCCTTTCCCTCTGCCTACAGGTGTCCTTTTTCCGTGTCTTTTTTTTTTTTCTGTCCAGATGCCATCGGCACCTCCTCTTCTGTTTGTTTTTCTCCGTCTGGTTTGGCTCTCTACACATTTGTGTTTTTTTGCCCAGCTCCAGTGTACAGGTTTCCGATCCCTCTGGGGTTTCCTGGTGGCCCCCTAGATGGCGTTGGGCTGCCTCCGAGGTCTGGGCGTTCTGCCCACCCAGCCCTTGTTCCATTGTCGTGGGGCAGCGTTTTCCCTTTTGCTACTGTGCCTGGCACACTTGCCCTTCCCCCTTCCACAGGGTGTGGGGGTCGGGGTGTTTGGCTTGGGTCTTTTACTTTGTGTTTTCTTCACAAAATTTGACCACCCTTGTTTTTCCCTCCTCTAGAGGGACTATGCTGTTGGGTTTTCTCTGCCGCCAAGCTGATGCTGTCTCGTTGTTCCCTCTTTCTAGGTGGGATTTCGCCGGGGCCCTTGTCTTTTACCTAGGGCATTCAACAGAGTTTCTTACTGTCTGGGCTTGTGGGCTTGCCGGCCACTTTTCCACCCTGGCTCTCTTTCACCTTTTTGGTTATCTACTGCTGCTCACGCAACCTGGACACACTCCTCGGTTGGAGGAATAGGTGCAACCCCCATGGAAGGGTTAGTTCTTCTTTCCCTTCTTTTGTCTGTGTCAGTTGTACTGCACTGACACCCAAGTCTTATGGAGCGCTCCTCCCGGACCCTGGGTGACCCTGTTGGGTTCTCCATTTTTCGGAGTGCTCGGGTCTGCTATGACCACTGGGTCTGTTGTTGGCCTTTGGATTAGACTCTGTCCTTGTATGCTGTGGCATGCATTCCTTTCAGCCAGCTCTTTCTGTTGCACCTTGGTGCTGGTTCCGATTCTGGGCATGTGTTCTGTTTCAACCCAGATTCCACCGCTAGCCCATCAGGCGGAGCGGCTTTTTTCTCTACTGCACTCCTTCTCTTCTTCATGTTCTTACATGGAAGGGGTCATCCGGTGTCTTTTAGCGAACGTCTGTTTTTCCTTACGCTTCAAGGGTTTTTTCGTTCCAGGTAACCCCGTCATATTCATTTTCTAGTCTGGTCCCCCCAAGAGGTCTGCCTTTTCCTTGGGGTTCTTATCCATCTTCCTGGACAGACGATCTTCCGGGAGCACAAATTGTGGCTTTAGTTGGTCTCCGGCCTGGGGGCTCGACCACGGGCTCCGTGGACGCGTGGGTTCAGTCTTGGGATTGATTCCTTCTCTCTGGTGGTTGTCTTTTTCCCACCCTAGGGGACTGCTTTGATACGTCCCATCAGTTTCGTGTCTCCCAATGAAGAGCGCCAGAGAAAAGGAGATTTTTGTACTCACAGTAAAATCTCTTTCTCGTAGCTCTCATTGGGGGACACCGCACCCACCCATTTCTTCTTCTTTTTTCTAGATTTGTCTTTCCGGTTCTTTAGTTGTCTCTTTGGGATTCCTTTCTAGGGTCCTTCGGACGTATTTCTTGTTGGCTTCTCCTACTGCTTTGTGACAAAACTGATTACCTTACTGCAGATGGGTGGGTATATCCTGGCAGGGAGGAGCAGACTTTTTTTTTTTTTTCCTAGTGGCAAGAGCATATACCCCATCAGTTCGGTGTCCCCCAATGAAGGCTACGAGAAATAGATTTTACGGTGAGTACAAAAATCTCCTTTTTTCTCATGTTTTTCACTAACATTGAGTGCTGCGTTGATCTCTGAAGTTATATATTATTTATATAATATTGACGTTGCCCTATATGTAATTATTAAAATCTGTCCAATACATTTTAGAATGAAGCTGCCCTAGTAATCACATTATTGTTGAAGAAGCAACATAATGTTCTCATGCCATTTTATGGAAAGGTGTTGTACAGAGTAAGAAAATTAGTCTTATTTCATCCAAAACCAGTGCTTATCTTTTCAATGATGTATCTGTTACTTCACCTCTTCCACATACTGTATAAGTGGAGCTGAGATGTAACATCAGATGTACAGTAGCCCATGGACAGGAGTGGCACTGCATCTTCCTCCATAGGATGTCCGATCTCAAACCCTACTATAGTATTATTTCTAGCTGTCCTGTTTTGGAGGGGGATTCATACAGCACTGAACTCAGAACATTTCTATAAAGAATGTTATAAATAAAGCTTTTAAGTGTAACCACAAAGTTGATGTAGTGACAGTTGACTTAGGTTATTTTCACACTGCCACTGGGCTCTGCCACAAACAGCCATTAAGGCTCTTTTTCTTTAGTTTTTTGTTTTTTTGCCTTTAACCCCTTAAGGGCCAGGCCCATTTTATCCTTTAAAGGGGTGCACCACTATAAGGGGATTTTAGTACGTACCTGGCAGACAGTAATGGACATGCTTAGGAAGGATGTGCGCTTGTATTGGGGCTAAATGGCTATGTTGTGAGATTACCAGAACACCGTGGCTAGCTTTTTGTGAACTGGCATTGTCTGTTGGAGTTTTCTTCTTTTGTCTAGAAATCCCATAATTCCATTTCCCTCCCTCCCACACATCAGCCACCCCACCCATTGAATCTTAAATGAGCCTCATTGTGGTTCCTGTGGTTATCAATCAGGGTGCCTACAGCTGTTGCATTAGTTGCAGATTGCAGAATCTCTCTTACCAAGTGATCTCTCTACCCATTGAAGCAGACAGACTCCCTGTCATCAGCTGACTAATGAGTCAGGTCTCGGCCACATTGTAACCTGGGAAAAATCTGAGACAACAGTCATTTTGTTTGCTGTTAAAAATAAATATTGGGGTGAAAATCACATAAGAATTGAGAAAACCATCACACGCAGGTACAGACACTATATTATGAACTACACTAACTTTACAGTAACAGGTATGTTAGGGGAAAAAAAAATAGATCAGCTCACCGCTTTGATTTTGCAGGCAACAGCTTTTCCGCGTGGAAGACAGGCAGATAGACAGAAAATCCAGCTCCCGGTAATGCAGTTAAAACTTTGTTTATTCATCCAAAAATAAAATTTTTAAAGACATAGCAGGGACAGGTAGTGACATGTCACTTTAAAATCGGAGTGAAACGCCAACGCGTTTCGAGCATAAGCTCTAAGCCATGACTAAGAGCTTATGCTCGAAACACTTCGGAGTTTCACTCAGATTTTAGAGTGACATGTCACTACCCATCCCTGCTTTGTCTTTTTAATTTTTATTTTTGGATGAATAAACATTAAGTTTTAACTGCATTATCGGGAGCTGGATTTTCCAACTATCTGCTTGACTAACTTTACAGCCCCTGTAGCATAGTCAAATAAAAAAAAATTCCTGGAATACCCCTTTACGGACCAGGTCAATTTTATTTTTGCATTTTTGTTTTTCCTCCTTACCTTCTAAAAATCATAACTCTTTTTATAATTCCATTCACAGACCCATATGAGGGCTTGTTTTTTGCGTCATCCATTTTACTTTGTACTGACATCACTCATTTTACCATAAAATGTACGGCGCAGTCAAAAAAAAAACATTATTTATTTGGGGAAATTGAAAAGAAAACCGCAATTTATTAAATTTTGGAAGGTTTTGTTTTCATGCTGTACACTTTACGGTAAGAATTACATGTTTTCTTCTGTGTATCAATACTATTAAAATGATACAAATGATTACATACTTTTCTATTATTGTACCGCATTAAAAAAATCGCAAACTATTTTAACAAAATTAGTTTATTTTTTTTTCCCTTAGGCTGTCTTCCTAAAGCGGTATAAGAGACTAATTGTGTATTAATTCATCTCTATCCTGAGTTTTTATTTTTTTTTTTTAACTTTTTTCTGTGGATAGGGGTTAAGTGCTATTAGTGAGCAGGCCAGCATACAGTATGTGGATAGGGGATAAGTGGAGGCAACTATATACATAATAGGGGAGAATAGCTTACTAGACAGCAACTATCTAGTGGGGGAACTGCTTACTAAGGGGTTACCTATCTACCTAGTAGGGAACAAATAATTACTAGATGAGCAACTTCTCCACCTAGTAGGGGGCAGTGATCTATTTAGTGAGGGACAACTGCTTACTAGGGGGTTAGAAATTTTTATTTATTTGGGGACAACTCTCTACTTACTCAGGGTGAGGGAACTATCTACCAAAAAGGAGCATAATTGCTATTTGGGACACGTGGTCAGGACAAAATTGGAGCCTAAGATGTCTACATGACAAAGATGAGTTATGGCTAGAAAAAATGATCAGGGCAGTCTCGGCCAGATGGAGAAGAAAAGAAAAGAGGATGACTCTGACCAGAGAAAACGTCTTCTGTAAGTCACTGAAGGTAACTGGACTGTAATTATCCCCATACTAAAGTAACTATATGGGGGCAATATTGTTCTGTGTATACTGGTTTTTATTCAGTAACAGTATTGGTGCTATTCAATCATTGGGCAATGGTTATATGTTGTCAGGATGTGACGATATTACAGTATTTGTTTCATATGTAGTGTTATTAATAATAGTGGCTTTGATATACTGGATTTTATGGAGTAAAAGTATTGGGGTATTTAGTCACTAAGTGGTGTCATATTTGGCCTTTAAATAATGTTTGTTTCAGGACAGCAGGTTTTGTTAAGTAACGGTACGATGGTAATATGTGAGGTTATTATTTGATTCTGGTAACTGTTATATAGCTATATATTTATAGTCCACTTTACTGGAACGGTTTTATGCCACATATTTTCTGTATACAAAATTTTACTCATGTTTTCCAATTGGGGTGGGGCAGGAGGGGTTAGAGGCGCCATTTAAATTTTTGCCTAAAATAGTCCCTGTAGGTAAAAAACAACAACGTTAAGAGCAGTCTTAAAATCGGTTAAGGTCAGTGGCTGCAGAATATTTGACATTTACTTAATTTTTGACACCCGATTTGAACTTTTTATGTCACATTCTTTTTTTGTTTGCTTCTTTCCACAGCCTGTGAGTTGTGTTAGCTAGAGATGAGCGAACTTACAGTAAATTCGATTTGTCACGAACTTCTCGGCTCGGCAGTTGATGACTTTTCCTGCATAAATTAGTTCAGCTTTCAGGTGCTCCGGTGGGCTGGAAAAGGTGGATACAGTCCTAGGAGACTCTTTCCTAGGAATGTATCAACCTTTTCCAGCCCACCGGAGCACCTGAAGGCTGAACTAATTTACACAGGATAAGTCATCAACTGCCGAGCCAAGAAGTTCGTGACGAATCGAATTTACTGTAAGTTCGCTCATCTCTAGTGTTAGCCCCTGACCTTACCTTTCTGAACTGGCATTCTGTAATATTTTTATTTAATTTTTCTGATTTTGCATGTTATACAGTAGTGCTGTATACTGAAGTTCTGGAGTGATCAGCTGGCGACATGACAACTCCTGATCCTTTTGGAGACCTGACTTCAGGTTGTAACCAAGAATTTTATCTTCTCCAGCCTGAAATGGTTTTATGGAGTCATCTTTTACTACTTTTGGGTCTACTAGACCTTCTAGACAAATTTCAGATTGCTCTGCCCTCCTCCTCCGAAGTTCTTTCACCTCACTCTGCATTCTGTTTTGCCCAAATTTGTCTACCTTTTCCCAAAAGGTCCTGTTAAAGTAAATATATAGCTGCCAGTCTAACTGGTTCCAAGCTTTGATTTTCTCTTGAGTTTCCTCAGAAAGAATGTTTCTGCTGGTGGTGTTCCTGCTATTTAGAGGAAAGGACAAGATATCATCAAAACCCCAGCAAAGGGCATCCTTCAAAAGAATTAATGACTCGTCAAAGTACTCCGTGATCAGGACCAAGTTGAACATGGTTTCTATAGTTTTCTGGGCCAGCTCAAAGTGTTTGGGAGTTTCAGGCTCATCTGGATTAAGGCCAAAATCAAAGGCCATGAGGTTTTTTCCAAAATTACTGTATGAAGATTTATTTTTGTAATATTTGTAAGGATTTGTCAAGTAATCTTCCAAGCTGAGAGCATTAATAAAGATGTCGTAAAACCTATAATATGAAAATGTTGACTCCATGAGAGAGACCGGATTCCGCAATATGGTGAAGTAAAAGGTGTCCTTGGGCATTACCTTTTCCACCTGTGAAGAATTGTAAAACAAATAAGTGTTAAAAAAAAAAAAAAAAAAAAAAGATGGAATGTTTATTCATTTACATTTGATATGTGCATTGGCTACCTTTTCATAGCTTACTAGCAGTATGGGTTTATCTGCTTCCCTGCATTTTTAGGTTATGTTCTCTGCCGATCCACTTTTCATTATCGTTATACCCTAGGGTCCACGGTTTGTATGTCTTGTTTAATACATATTTTTCCAGTGTATCTGGTGTCTTTTTGTACATTTTCTACGCCAATAAAGATTTTTTTTGTTATATCTGTGCATATTCTAGTTCAATTGGTGTTCAACATTATGGAACATATCATACCATTTGTTGTGGCGCTGCTGATTTAGTGGATAAGTATAATGGAACAAATCCGGAGATGAATAGGTTTAAAAGCTTGGAGGTTTATTGCATATCAAAAAAAAATAAAACCAATGCAAGATAAGATTACGCGTTTCGGGGGGAGCCACCCCCTTCTTCAGATCAGTGTGCAGACTGTACAAACTGACTCTGTAAATAGGTGCAAAAAAGGGCACCAGGTACATTGGGGGAGGAGCCATGCAAAAACACATTGGGGGAGATTTATCAAAACCTGTGAAAAGGAAAAGTCGCCCAGTTGCCCATAGCAACCAGTCAGCTCGCTTCTTTAATTTTTGACAAGGCCTCTGCAAAATGAAAGAAGCGATCTGATTGCTATGGGCAACTGGACAACTTTTCCTTTGCACAGGTTTTGATAAATCTCCCCCATTGTGTCCAAATACAGTAAAAATACATAAAAAGCATATACAAATGTACAAATCATAAAAGGTATATAGAACATAGCATGAGTCATGTACTATTGCTAAGAAATTCCTTGTTGTGACTTATTTAAATAGAGGCCAGTGTAGATCAATAATAAGCTGCACATCCGGACCGCAGATGTAAACATTCGGGGTCCAGATGTGAGCCGGCGTGACGTTAGGGGCGGCCGTGGCGAATGAACTGCAGCGCATGCAGGCGCCAGGGAGCGTAGTCACGGAAGCGTCGCTATGGATCGGTCATCACGTAACTGGGTCAGCCAATCCGAAAGCAGTAATCACGGAGCGCTGACAGCGCTGCGGATGAAAACAATGAGGATCGGGCATCGAAAGGGGGGAGGTAGTGTATGGAGGAACAATGCATTAAGTATAAATGGAAGTTAAAAAAAAGGTGTATAGACACAGTATCAAGGCCCTAGCAGTGCGGCAACGGGAGTGAGCGGCGGCACACACAAAGGTTGACATGAATCATAGTGGTGTAAGTATGTAATTAGTAGTAATTTAGTACTGGAATAGTCTATATTGACAATACATATGTGTAGGACAGAGTAAAAACTTGATGTGGGAATATAATATTATGAAGTATTATATGATTGTATGGGTGGCTACTATTAATAAAATGATAGATACCATAAGCACACACATAAAGATACATATGCGCATGTACACACACATACACATATGTATACACAATAACAATGGGTAATATATAAGGCACGGTAATACAAGGATATAAAATGTGTGATAGGTATGACTAAAATTAGATGCAAAGGTAGAAACAATTAGTGGTATTAATTCATAATTGATATGAAGAGTAGAATCCATGGTGTGTAATGGTACTGAGGGGGGGATTTGGAGGGATGGGTGTTGGGAAATGCAGATATAAGGTAATGTAGTATATGGAGTGGGCAGACACTGTCTGCATGATGGTAATGTACATGGTACCCAATATGTGGAAATGAATGGCGGTGAGCTGAAGGGGGTGGGGGGTAGAAGCTGGATTATAGATTGCACTCAATCATTTCATTCAGACCCCCAGGTCACATGGTATGGAGGGTGTGAATCCAAAAGTTTTCACGTCTTCCTAGGGTTTTGTATCTCTGGTTTACATCCTTAGTGATGTGCTCAATAGGGGTAGCCCTGTACCTGGCGCCCTTTTTTGCACCTATTTATAGAGTCAATGTTTTTACAGTCTGCACGCTGATCTGAAGAAGGGGGTGGCTCCCCCGAAACACGTAATCTTATCTTGCATTGGTTTTATTGTTTTTATTGATATGCAATAAACCTCCAAGCTTTTAAACCTATTCATCTCCGGATTTGGTCCATTATACTTATCCATGGAATCAGCAGCACCACATAGGTTCTTTTGTTCGACTATTACCTACCTTTCTCCAGGAGACTGTTTGACCTCACCTGCAACCTCAGGCCTAGCAGCAGTTCCGGCTTGTTTATAACCCTGCATGTGGGTTGATATGCAAGTTTAACCCCTTAAGGACGGAGGTTTTTTCAGCTTTTGGATTTTCGTTTTTTCCACATCCCCTTCTAAATATAACACTTTCAATTTTGCACCTAAAAATCCATATGATGGCTTATTTTTTGCTCCACCAATTCTACTTTGTAATGACATCAGTCATTTTACCCCAAAATCTACAGCGAAACAGAAAAAAATAATAATTGTGCGACAAATTGGAACAAAAAACCCATTTTGTAAATTTTTGGGGCTTCTATTTCTACGCAGTAAATTTTCAGTAAAAATGACACCTTATCTTTATTCTGTAGGTCCATAGGGTTAAAATGATACTCTACTTATATAGGTTTGATTTTGTATTACTTCTGAAAAAAATCATACCTACATGCAGGAAAATTTATACGTTTTAAAATTTTCCTATTCTGACCCCTATAACTTTTTTATTTCTCCATGTACGGAGCGGTATGAGGGTTAATTTTTTTATGGTACAAAAAGTGACCAAAAATACGCTATTTTGGACTTTGGAATTTTTTTCCTGCGACTGTGTGCTTTAATTAATGATATATTTTTATAGTTCGGACATTTACACACGCGGTGATACCACATGTTTTATTTTATTTTTTTTATTTACACAGTTTTTTAATTGGGAAAAGGGGGGTGATTCAAAATTTTATTAGGGATCTTTTTTTTATTAGGGAAATTTTTTTCAATGGCAGGGATCAGTGTTATCGGCGGTTGATTGCTCAAGCCTGGATTTCAGGCTTGGAGCAATCAATCGCCCATCGGACACGTAGGAGGCATGTAAGGAACCCTTCTGCTGCATCTTGCTGATGGGGACATCACGATTTTACCGCGATGGTCCCGATCAGCCCGACTGAGCTGCGGGGAAGCTTTTACTTTCACTTTAGACGCGGCGATCAACTTTGACGATCAACTACACCTCCCAATGGAGGTCCCACACAACCAAAGGTTCCCAGGCAACCCTGAAAGGGTACTGCTCAGAGGCACCCCTCTAATAGCGCACATAAACCCTACACTAACAATGATAGGCAATGCCAGCAATCCAGAACGTTCAATGCCTCCAGTCACCACGGGAATACGCCCAAACCCCCCCCCCCCCCCCAGTACCATACAATGCCATACTTCCACCCAACTTACTAACTCTGTTCCTACCACCACTACTGCTTCCACCAGTTCTAGCATGCATCATCCCTCCAACAGGGCACCAGTCCATACATCACATTCCGCCCCTACTGCTCCCATGGTTTCCGCTACAGACCCATCCAGGTCCTCCATAGTTCAGTGCTCTGCCATCAAGGACAATCATATACCCACTATTCCCCTGCCCATCCCCTCCGCTTCCATCTCTCCTACTGCTCCTCCCACCCAGGACATCCTGATGCAGGACCTGCTTAACCTCATGGGGCAGCTGTCTGACCAACAACCCATTCTACCCTCTGGTAGATTCCGCACTGACTCAGACACCATTTTCGATGATTCATTGACCATGGCTACCAATTCAAACACCCCTTACAGATGTCTCTCTGTACATCAGTTCTTTACTCCAGTCAGCACCCCTCATGGGACGGATGGCAGCAATAGACATAACTCGCCTGCATCAGATTCTTCTCCCACCAACAACACCACATTTTTTTTTTTAGTTCTCCCCCTGTTACTTGTGAACCAAAAATAACTTCCCTCTCTGGAGCGAATCCACATAGCACAACGCCACACCCCCTCCCCTCGGCACCGAGGAGAGCAAAGAAACTAAAAGAATATTTCAAGATAAAACCAAAGAACTAAACACAGTGAAGATCTTCAATCTCTCCAAATATGTACTGGATGAGGTTGAACAGAGGGTCCTGGAAAAGGGGCTCTCTTTATGCCCCACGTCTAAATCCACTAACTTTGAACTTTCTTTTAGATCTGAACAGCTTCATACGGAAGCTTACAATCAAAAGATTCTTTGGCCTTAAAGAATCCAATTATGTCCCTACCACCACCAAGGGTGACCCTGAACCATCTGCCCTGGTACCACCTCCTATTACCACCGGGCTGAACCCCAGGTAAAACTTCTATCACTTCCATGCAAAGGGCAGGTTTATTGATGCATTTTCTGCACTGGTACAAGCTAATTTTAACGACTTCACTAAGAAAACCACTCAGAAGAGTCACAATTCTAAATACAACCTGTCAGCTGCGGAAAGATCAGCCATCAAATCACTATCTGACAACCAACACATTACCATCCGTCCAGCCGTACTTCTCAACAGGGATGACCACATCACTGAGGCGAAAATACTTCAATTGGATACCACCTACTGCTCACCCATACCACAGAACCCCACCAAGGCCTTCCAGGAGGTGCTTACATCTCTGGTTAATTTTGGTGTGTCTCAGGGGGTACTATCCAAATCTGAAAGGAATTACATTCTCATTACAGACCCTGCTCTCCCACTGTTTTACTACTTTCCGAAAATGCATAAGAGTACCACTAACCCCCCTGTTCGACCTATCATTTCTGGCATAAATTCCATTTCATCAAATCTCGCTCACTACATAGATCTACTTTTGCAGAAACATGTCACCAACCTGAAATCATACCTAAAAGACACCACAGACTTCATCAAATCCATCCTGAAAGTGGAATGGAAACTGGAATACCTTCTCGTCACCATGGACATAACATCACTTTATACCGTAATCAAACATTAGGCAGGAATCAATGCCATCTCACATTTCATCTCCAACGATCCATCTATGCCTACAGCTCAAGTGGACTTCATCTTACAGGTACTCTGTTTCATATTTACGCATAATTACTTTGAATTCATGGGCCAACTTTACATACAGCACACCGGGACTGCTATGGGGTCCAAAGTGGCCCCCAGTTTTGCAAACCTTTTTGTGGGGCTATTCGAGAAAGTCTTTGTATATTCCCACCACCTATTCTTCAACTGCATTTTTTACAAGAGCTACATAGATGACATCTTCATTGTCTGGAAGGGTGACAGGTCCAGCTTGAAAAACTTCATCACACACCTGAATTCCAATGACTGGTCGATGCATTTCACCCAATCTATCTACACCAACAATTCAGAATTCCTAGATGTACTTGTTTCACATAATGGTCACTCACTCCACACCAAGACATATTTCAAACCTGTAGATAGCATTAGCTATCTTAGCTTTTACAGTGGGCACTTAAAAAATGGCTGATTAATGTGCCCTACAGACAGCTCAAGAGGATTAGGAGGAACTGCACCAGGGACAGAGACTTCATCTCTCAAAGTAACATCTTGAAGGCCCGGTTTAATGCTAAAGGCTATCCCAGGTCTCTGTTGCAGTCCTCCTATACTAGAGCCCACTCCCTCAGTCAGCACTCATGCATACTTCTTAACCCCGGACAAATCAACAACACCACAGAACGTACATCCAACTTCATTACCACCTACAGCAGGGAACACAAGGACATCAGGAAAACTCTAACCAAACATTGGTCAGTCCTCTTACAAGACCCTCATCTTAGGAGCACTCTTCCGGCTAGACCCTCTCTCACATTCCGCAGGGCCCGAGCCCTGCAGAATATGATAACTGCTAGCAAACTTAAATCAACATCACTACAATCCAACCTCTCCATACTCTCGGACATAACCGGTAGCTTTAGGTGTGGACTATCCTGCTGTAAATGCTGCCCACTAATTACACATAAATGTCAAGAGTTGTCCTCTACAGTTACCAGGGAAACCTTCTGCTCCCCAGCACCTGCATGCGCACTTACAAGCGCTGCTGTTCATTCGCTAACAGCCGCCCCTGACGTCACTCCGGCTCACATCTGGACCCCGTATGTTTACATCTGCGGTCAGGTTGTGCAGCTTATTATTGATCACACCGGCCTCTATTGAAATAAGTCACAACAAGGAATTTCTTAGCAATATTACATGACTCATGCTATGTTCTATATACCTTTTATAATTTGTACATTTGTATATGCTGTTTATGTATTTTTACTGTATTTGGACACAATGTGTTTTTGCATGCTCAGGGAGGATGATGAGTCATGCAGAGTGAGGACACCCCCCCCCCCCCCCCTCCAAACCACAAAATGACAAAACAAGAGAGCGACAGAAAGAAGAATGAGTGAATTATAGGTGCTAGACATAAAAATGTAGGTACTAAATAACCTCTAACTTTTTTTTGTGTCCTATGACAAGTACGCTTTAAAGGGGTACTCTGCCCCTAGACATCTTAACCTCTATCCAAAGGATAGGGGACAAGATATCTGATCGCGGAACCCCCGCAACCTCCTGCACGCCACCCCAGAATTCTGTACCTGGCGCCCTTTTTTGCACCTATTTACAGAGTCAGTGTACAGTCTGCACACTGATCTGAAGAAGGGGGTGGCTCCCACGAAATGCGTAATCTTATCTTGCATTGTTTTTATTGATATGCAATAAACCTCCAAGCTTTTAACCCCTTAAGGACTCAGCCCTTTTTCACCTTAAGCCCTTTTTTGCACATCTGACCACTGTCACTTTAATAGTTGGCATTAATAATTCTGGGATGCTTTTACTTTTCATTCTGATTCTGAGATAGTTTTTTCGTGATATATTCTACTTTATGTTAGTGGTAAAATTATGTCGATACTTGCATCATTTCTTGGAGAAAAATGCAAAAATTTTATGAAAAATTTTAAAGTTTAGCATTTTTTTTTAACTTTCAAACACTCTGCTTATAAGGAAAATGAATATTCCAAATAAATATATATATATATTGATTCACATATACAAGGTGGGCCATTTATATGGATACACCTTAATAAAATGGGAATGGTTGGTGATATTAACTTCCTGTTCGTGGCACATTAGTATATGTGAGGGGGGAAACTTTTCAAGATTGGTGGTGACCATGGCGGCCATTTTGAAGTCGAGCCATTTTTAATCCAACTTTTGTTTTTTCAATAGGAAGAGGGTCATGTGACATCAAACCTATTGGGAATTTCACAAGAAAAACAATGATGTGCTTGGTTTTAATGGAACGTTATTCTTTCATGATTTATTTACAAGTTTCTGACCACTTATAAAATGTGTTCAATGGGCTGCCCATTGTGTTGGATTGTCAATGCAACCCTCTTCTCCCACTCTTCACACACTGATAGCAACACCGCAGGAGAAATGCTAACACAGGCTTACAGTATCCGTAGTTTCAGGTGCTGCACATCTCGTATCTTCACAGCATAGACAATTGCCTTCAGATGACCCCAAAGATAAAAGTCTAAGGGGGTCAGATCGGGAGACCTTGGGGGCCACTCTTCTGAGTATGGTATTAACCCATGTGTGGACGTTAAATACACTGCAGGCGCTCTACAATGCTCAGAAGAGAAGGAGTCACATTTAGCTGAAATGGTTTTTGGGGGCATGTCACATTTAGGAAGCCCCTATGGTGCCAGAACAGCAAAAAAACCTAACATGGCATACAATTTTGGAAACTATACCCCTCGTAACAAGGGATACAGTGAGCCTTAACACCCCACAGGTGTTTGACGACTTTTAGTTAAAGTTGGTTGGCTAGCGGCGGGGAACGGAATTCCCACAGGCGTACCCATACGCCCTACGTCCTTAAGGACTCAGGATACAGTATGTATGCATACGCCCTGTGTCCTGAAGAGGTTAAACGTATTCATCTCCGGATTTGGTCCATTATACTTATCCACTAAATGAGGAGCGCCACATAGAGGTTCGACTATTACCTGCCTTTCTCCAGGAGACGGTTATACCTCACCTGCAACCTCAGGCCTAGCAGTGGTTCCAGCTTCTTTGTAACCCCACATGTGGGTTGATATGCCCAAACGGTATCACAAGAGGCGCCCCCTCTGTTTTTTTCTTCCCCATACAGATTTGTTGGGTATTGATTTTTTTTTTTTTTTTTTTGCTTTGGTGATTTTTTAAAATATTTTTTGAGGACTTTATGCAATAAGAATCAAACACAGTTGAATGCTATAGGTGTAACTGGGGGAAACAGTAGTTTTGCATCTGCCACTATTACTATGTCTTGCTTTTGTGCCTACTCTTTCTATGCACTAGTTACTCCTAAAATTCTAGTTTTTAGGGTGTAACTAATGTTACATGTTACTTATCTGTACAGGAAAAGTTGGCAAAATGGCAACACCTGCATTAACATCACTTCTGGTCTGTGAGTGTTGGTACAGTTTCTTAGCAGTAGCAAACTTAATCAGACCAACCAGCAGTGGGCCCCCTCTCTATGAACTCAATAGTTAAATGCTGTTATTTCACACATACATTAGCTTTACATCCATAATTCTTATCTTTGTACAATTAATTGACATGCTCTTTTGGTGGCCAGTTACTGGCAGAAAATGTTTATTTTATTTTTTCATGCCAGTTTTTTCAGATGCTTTTTTAATGGCTGAAAATATCAGCTGTAAACATGGCTTAAAGCTTACCTGTCAAATCGCGATATGTAACTTACTAGGTCATGCAGATTATTTATGTCTTACATGTCTTTTTTCTGTGTCTAGCTTCTGTATTGGGCTCAGGAATTCCTCCATTCTGCTGCTCACTCATTTTGACATCTACTGCTGAGGAAAGGGGCATGTCTGAGGCAAGTACTTAGCCCACCCTCACTCACCATGCAGTCACTTCCTCCCTGAGTCTGCTTTGCTGGGTCTCCTTATCCAATCACTGCAGGCTGCTCTGTAACTCTCACCTCTCTGTTTTCATGCTGCACATGTTACAGAGAGGAGGATTACCGAAGCTTGCATGCATTTTGCAATATATACAATGGTGAGACTTCATTAGGGGACAGTGTGTAAAAGTAAACAAAGAGCTTTTACACTCTATTTCTAGGTTTAGTTATATACATAGTGCCCGTCTCTTATGCATCTGTGTATTTTATATTGTATTATATGTTTTATATATATATATATATATATATATATATATATGTATATAAATATATATATATATATATATATATATATATGCTTTTAGTGGGATTCTGCAAGACAACAATACAGGTCTTCCTCCAATGAAGCTCAGATTGGCACTGAGCCTCGGTGCATGCTCCCAGCGTATGCTCTCTGCAGTCTGATAAACAGGACAGGAGTGAGCACAGATAAGTGTTAGTCCCGCCCTCACTGCCTGGACTTTGTCAATGCCTGTGCTTCAGCTTGGACCAAGATGATGCTGCAGACAGACAGGATTATGTTCTGGGTGGTATGGGGACCCCTAGTGGTCTTTTTATAAGCCATGATTTCCATAAAAAGGAGAGATTTTTTAGAATGTATATTAGAAAGGTTATTGTTTTGCCAAGATGTACAACAACCTGACAGTGCCCATTTAAGTATACTGTCTGCAGAAAAAAAAAACTTCCTGCTCTGTTTTGCCTTAGCTTCCAGGTCAGTTTACAAACTTCTATCCTACTGCATACGGTACGTTGTAGATGTGGTAACACAAGAAAATCACGAAGTTCCCAGTTATCAAAAGAAGACATCTGTGGAATTTGCTAGCATTACCATAGATTTTGAGAGAGCATACCTCTGTGAGGTCGAAGCGCATGTGGTGACACATTATATCATACTTAGGTTGGATTTTTGTCTTGAAGCCTTCCACAAAGTAAGTCTTGAAATAGTTTGAATAAAAGAACTGTGTACGGTTATTAGATGGTAGTGCAAATGTTAAGTTATGCGATTCTCCAAATCGAAAGAGAATATTCATGATGGTACTACTTGCTGTTTTATGGGTTTTTAGGAAAAATATATGTCTTTGAGGCCAGCAAGATCTCTCTATACTTTTCCCTTTAGATGGGCTTGCTTGAAACTTTGCCAGTTCTTCAAGTGGCTTTTCCATAATCTTCTGTGATATCCCGGTATTCTTCCAATTAACATAGTCAATGGCTGCATATGCTGGGGATGACAAATGCTCAGGACACCTGTAAATAAAGCGTATTTTAGCAACTACATCCATTATGGTTCAAAAACACAATAGGGGGGAGTTTTATTAAAATCCAATATATTCCACTTAAAGAAAGAGATGCAGGGCACTCACCATTGAAGTCTAAGATTCTTCTTTATTCACCTAACGACATAACATTGGTGCACACAGAACAGAAATGGACGGGCGACGATGCTGTTTCGTGCTGCACAAGCACTTCGACTGGCCCGTGAGTGAGTAGAAATTTACCATTTGACCATAGCAACTAATCAGATTGCTTTTTTAAATTTTTAATAAAGCCTCTGACAAATAAAATATGCAATCTGATTGGTTTGCACCTGGGCAACTTTTCCTAGGCACAGGTTTTGAGAAATCTCCCCTTAGGTATTTCTGTGTGTGCACTAAGCCCTTAAGGACACAGCCCATTTTTGCCTTAAAGAGGTACCTTACATTTTATCACCTAGCCACAGAATATCCTGCCTGGCGCTCCAGGCTCTCCTCATGCACTGAGCAGGCACCGCTACATGCATGAAGTGGTGGCTGACACGCTCCCTTCATGCATCTCTATGGGTTAGCCAGAGATACCGCTCTTGTGAATCTCCGGTTCTCCTATAGAGATGCATGGAGGGGGCGTGTCGACCACCGCTTTGTGCACCAAGCACTGTAGAACGGGGTAAGTTGTTAAGTACTGGATTACCACTGGGATGCAGGCTATGTCCTGATCAGTTGAGAGGATGGCGGGAGGGTCTTTACCTGCCTCCTCACCGTCCGAATGGTGATCCATGGCAGGCTGGAGCAATGGAGCACCGATAACACTGATCAATGCTATGCTATGTATTTACACTGTGAATAGTGTAAAAAATTAAATCTTTAATGTCAACTAACTGCTTCCCCAATAAAAGTTTCAATCATCCCCCTTTTCCCATAAAAAAAACTGTAAAAACAAAAAACATATACACGTGTGGTATCCCTGCGTGCATAAATGTTCGAACTATAAAAATATAACATTAATTAAACTGCACGGACAATAGCATATACGTAAAAAAAAAAAAAAAAAATACCAAAGTGAGAAAAAAATCAAAAGTGTAAAAATTAAAAAACATAGCCAGCTTAGTTTTTGCATTTTCGTTCTTTCCTCCACAGACCCATATGAGGGCTTTTTTTTTTGTTTGCACGACCAATTGTACTGTGTACACCGCAATTTTGCTAATTTTGGGGAGTTTAGTTTTTACGCATTTCACTTTACGGTAAAACGAACATGTTCTCTTTATTCGATGGGTCAATACAATTAAAATAATACCTATGTTTACATGCTTTGCAATTATGGTACTACTTAACCTCTTTAGGACGCAGGGCATATGCATGCATCCTGAGTCCTTAAGGACGTAGGGCGTATGGGTATGTCGTGGGAAATCCTGTCGCCGCCGCTAGTCGCACGGGGACCGGACCGGGATGACTTCTGAAATCATTCAGCAGGCATCCCTGCACATCGCCAAGGGGGGCCTGAGACCCCCCCCCCCCCCCCCCCCATGTTGGCGATCGCCGGAAATCGCCGGTCAATTGAGATCGGTGATTTTCGTCAATTCCGGTTCCCACCGCTTGCCGGGCCCCTCATATCGCTGGTAAATACTCACCGGCGGTCTGCGGCGCTTCCGGTTCACATGGCTCACATCTGACCCCATGACCCAGATAAGGATGATGATAACATACTGCATCAATCATCATCTGTACAGTACTGGGAGCAGCCCTGTTGCCACACCCCAGTACAACTGTGATTGGGTGGCCGTAGTGACCGCACCAATCACAGCAGTATGGGGAGGTGGGTGTAGGAGCATGTTGCTCCATTCTGCCCACCATTTCTGTGACATCTGGTGTGCAGGACAGAGCCCAATGCTGCCATCTCACCCCTCAGAAGAAGAAAAGTAAAAAAAAAAGTGCCCCCTTTCTGTGGCCCCTTGGCACAGAAAGCAGTCAGGATAAGCATCAGATTAGGTAGGGACAGTAAAAAATTTCAGCGTACCATCCGTAGGTGTCCGCGGTTCCGTAGCACCTTAAGCTGCATGACCTCGGCCCTACTGGGTCGCTGCAGAGTTTTTTTTTGGTGCACAAACCATTTTTTTTATTTATTTTTTGCTAAACTTGTGGCCGGGCCATCTTAGCTATAAAAGAGCAGTCCGCCACCGTTAGCTAAAGCCTACCCACCGCTGATCAGTCCCGTAGTACTGATCAGCGTTTTTTTTTTTGTGGTGCAGCCTCTTTTTCGGGTTATAGCAGCATTTTTATTTTTTGCACTTATAGGCGGTCCTTGCCACCAGTAGCAGGCCTGTGCTGTGTGGACAGACCATACTTCTGTGTGCGGCCTGCCCCACCGCTGTCAGTGATTTATTACTGATCAGCGTTTTATTTTGGGTTCAGGCGGGTGCATTTTTTCGGGGTAAAGCGTTTTATTATTTTATTTTTCTGGTATTTTGTGTGAGGGTATGTGAATGTGCCACCAGCCACTGTTCTGGGCTGAGTGGCCAGACCCCCCACTGACTTCTGCGCATCCCTGCCGCCACCAAGCGCTAATCAATGCGCACACCACTGATTAGGTACACTGAGTCAGTTTTTAGTTTATATATTGTTTCTGTTAGGGCGGGTTTAGTTAGTTAGGTTACGGCGCGTTAGGGAGGTAGCATCGCACCACACCACACACAGCAGTTTTTCCCCCCCACATATACACTTCAACCCCCCACCATTAGAGTAGGGAAATGGCCCGCAGGGCATTTTCAGCGGAGGAGGCATATGCAATACTTGCCTCCGACATTGAAAGCGCCTCGTCCTCCTCCTCATCTAGTTCTGATCATGAGCCACCACAGCCATCGGGACTGCAAACCTCCTCTGCTCCTGACCCCCTGGCGCTCATGCTAGTCAAGCTCCCTAGCCGAGTTCACTGGTGCCCCATACCAGAAAACTTGTCTGGACTGAGCCAGCGGACCACAAGCCCATGATTCCTGAGTTTGTTGGCGACACAGGAATCAAAATTGACATAGTCTGGTTTACTGAAATGGGCTATTTCAGTTTTTTTTCAGTGACTACTTTCTCAATCTGATGGTTGACCCGACGAACCTGTACGCCCAACAGTTCATCGCCGCAAATCCGGCTCACTTTTGGCTAGGCCCAATGGCTGGTTCCCAATCGATGCAGCCGAAATGAGGACATTTTGGGGCCTTGTGCTGCATATGGGCCTGGTCAAAAAACCCAGTGTCAGGCAATATTGGAGTGGGGACGTCCTTTACCATGGCACGTCCCCGGTTTGAGGCCATTCAGAAATGTTTGCATTATGCTGATAATGCAGCATGTCCCCCCTCAGGGCCATATTTTGGGAGGCCTATGTCCCTGGAAAGGAGGTCGCTATTGATGAGTCTCTCATCAGCTTTAAGGGGAGACTCAGCTTCCGGCAATACATCCCTACCAAGCGAGCGCGGTATGGCGTGAAGATGTATAAACTTTGCGAGAGTACCTCAGGGTACACTTGCAAGTTTATGGTGTATGAGGGACGAGATTCCCGTATTGAACCCCCAGAATGTCCCCGACCCTGGGTGTTAGCGGGTAAATCGTTTGGGGCCATTGCTAGATAAAGGTTACCACCTTTACGTGGACAACTTTTATACTAGTATCCCTCTCTTCACATCCCTCACTGCCAGATCAACGCTCACTTGTGGGACAGTCCGGAAGAATCAAAGGCCTTCCTTCCTACTCCCTCCAAATTCCTATCCCCTGGGGTGAGTCCCGTGCCCTTACCCATGAAAACCTGTTGCTGGTCAGGTATAAGGACAACTCATGGGAACGGCAGCACCCCTGTCCCTGTGGACTACAATCGGTATATGGGTTGATTTTTATGATCAAGTCCCCAAGCCATATAATGGCAATCGGAAAACACGGGTATGGTACAAAAAAGTTGCGGTCTACATGGTACAGGTTGCCATGTATAACTCTTTTTTGTACTGTGCCAGTACGCTGGCAACACAGGGACATTACTGCAGTTTCAAGAGGAAGTTCTAAAGGCCCTCATCTTTGGTGACCGCCAAAGAGTGGGTGAGAGCACCTCTGGAACTGTGGGCCCCCGGAACGTCCCTGGCCAACACTTTCCAGGTGAGGTCCCCCACATTGGAAAGAAGGGACGATACCAGAAAAAAATGCAGAGTGTGTCGCAAGAGGGGGATTCGGAAGGACACCACCACTCAGTATGACACTTGACCCGATCATCTGAGCCTCTGCATTAAGGATTATTTCAGTGAGTATCACACTTTCAGGGAGTACTACATTTTAATTCTTTCACCTGATTTTCATTCCCCAGAATTCGACTCCAATGTACCAGTCCAGAGTACATTGGCCCTCATTTACTAAGAGTGGAGTGTAGGGTTCTTTGTTGGTTTTAATTCCCTACAATTTATTTTCCACGGTATTTACTAAGGTTTCCCTACATTTTACCCTTTCCCTACACTTAGCTTTTTTTTTTTTTTTTACACATGCTCTGATCTGTCTGGTTTTCCTCAGATGAAATCCAACACATTTTATGTGAAAACCTTAGTAAATAAGTGGCCACACCCCTTTTATGGGGTTTTCTTAGCAAAATGGAGAGTTAGTTGGGGTTTTTTCAATTCTGGTGCAAAATCTGGCGAAGACAGAATTTCTGCCACAATGCGACAGAATCTGGCGCACAACCTGGCAAAACATGTCAGGTTTGCAATAGTAAATTAGGGCCATTGTCTTCCAAATTTAAAACCAAAACACCCCCCTCCCGAAAAAAACCCCCAAAACCTCTTTACCAATACCCCCATATTTTCCCCCCCAAAAATGGGTCATGGGACAGAGTTAACAGCATTGGGGGTTTGCAGCTGCCTCAAATGCGCAGCACTCTCTCCCCACCTGAGCGGGGTGCGCATTTGAGGTAACAGAATAGGCACAGCCACACACATCACATTCCCAGAATGATGATTCAGAGCATAGGGTTTGGGACGGGCATCATTTTTTACTTTTGACTATACTCAGGGTCCTCATTTTGGGAATATAATAGGCATATCAGTATTAAAATTGCAATTTTCATATTGTGAAACACCTAAAGGGTTAACAAACTTGCTGAATGTCATTTTGAATACTTTGAGGGGTGTAGTTTGTATAATGGGGTCATTTATAGGGTATTTCTCACAGAAAGGCACCTCATATCCTCATCAAACTTAACTTGTCCCTAAAAAATTCAGATTTAGAAATTTTCGTGAAAACTTTCGTGAATACTTTGAAGCCCTCTAATGTCTTCAAAAAGTAAAAACATGTCAACTTTATGATGTCAACATAAAGTAGACATATTGTATTTGTGAATCAATATCTAATTTATTTGGAATATCCTTTTTCCTTACAAGCAGAGAGTTTCAAAGTTAGAAAAATGAAATTTGGGGATTTTTCACTAAGAAAGGATGCAAGTCCTGACAAAAATTTACCACTATGTTAAAGTGGAATATGTCATGAAAAAACTTTCTCGGAATCAGAATGAAAGGTAAAAGCATCCCAGAGTTGTTAATGCATAAAGTGACAGTGGTTTGAATTGCAAAAAGGGCTGCGTCCTTAAAGGGTAACTCTCATTAAAATAATTTTTTGCTATTTCACTCCTTATGGTAAATAAAAAATATTTCTAATATACTTTGTTTAAAAAAAAAGTTTTCTATGTTTTATTTGTGCTTAAAAAAGCCCAAGAGCACATTTTCCCCCATCTTATATACAGACTAAGGACCGAGGTCCAAACACAGGAAGTGCCGCCTGGAGTGCTATGGGGGGCGTGTCCAGCCTCATCCAATCATAGCTCCTCTCACACTTAACTGCCATATTCTGTTGGTTGTTCACCCCCTGAGCACTCCAGGCTGCACTTCCTGTGTTTGGGCTTCGGTCCTAAGTCTGTATATAAGATGGAGGAAAATGTGCTCTTGAGCTTTTTTAAGCACAAATAAAAGATAGAAAACTTCATTTTTTTTAAACAAAGTATATTAAAAATATTTTTTATTTACCATAAGGAGTGCAATAGCAAAAATTAGTTTTAATGAGAGTGCCCACTTAAGGGGTTAAAAAACAAAACAAAAAATAGTTTTTCAGTCTGTATGAAGGCTCTTTTTTCCCCCCTAACTAACAACTTTGTTTGTCCTCCTAGGGGACTATCTTTAGCAATCATTAGATTGCTTATACTAATTATGGCTATGCATAGGCATAGCACAGATCAGTAATATCAGAGATCTACTTCTCTAGTCTGCTAGAAGGCAGACCAGAGGAGAAGATCTCCAGAGCTGCAAGAAGGCAGGTGAGGGGACTTTCGTCAGCCATCTTGACTCACTGAACCCTTAATTATGCTGCGGGTGGTTCGATGATCCACCTGAGCCCTGACCATGCCGCAGTTGACGTGATCAGTAAAAACATTTTAAATATAAGAGCGTTTTATTGGATTTGGCAAAAGGCAAAAAAAATAAAAAATCAAAATGATTTTGCCTCGAGAAGAAGCTGTCTCACAAGTGGCTTCCATGGAAGAAATATCTTTACCCAAGGGAAAGCCTTGAAACGTTTAAAATATATAAATAAATAGAAACACAGAATAGGGACGACCATGATAAATTATAGTATTTTTAGGGGCACATTTAGTTTTTATTGTACCCAATAGATCAAGTAAAACACCTTTTTCTCTATCTGCCACCACTAGAAGGAGCTCCTTAGGATTTTAACATCTAGCATAAAGTTCAATGACATCTTTATCAAACTAAATATAATATCTCCAAAAAAGGTAAAAAAACAAACAAACCAAAAAAAACTGGTGAAAATAAGTAAGAGATTAGTGCATCAATAGCCCCTATACAAGACACATACTTGATGCTGTTCATACTTAGAATCTACTTCCAAAACAAATTTAGATTAAAAAAAAACATAGACCTTGCAATAAAGTCATACTGATAAAGTATTATCAGAACAATACTCAACACTCATACTAAACTATGTTTAATAGCAAAACTATGATTAGGTACTGTAAACATTTGTATATGTTAATGTAGATAAATGTAAGGTTATTAACACCTTAAGGACCCAGCCATTTTACACCTTAAAACCCCTTCCATTTTTTGCACATCTGACCACTGTCATTTTAAACATTAATAACTCTGGAATGCTTTTAGTTATCATTCTGATTCCGAGACTGTTTTTTCGTGACATATTCTACTTTAACATAGTGGTAAAAATTTTTGGTAACTTGCATCCTTTCTTGGTGAAAAAACACAAAATTTGATGAAAAATTAGAAAATTTTGCATTTTCCTAACTTTGAAGCTCTTTGCTTGTAAGGAAAATGGATATTCCCCCCAAAAATGTTTTTATTCACATATACAATATGTCCACTTTATGTTTGCATCATAAAATTGATGTGTTTTTACTTTTGGAAAACACCAGAGGGCTTCAAAGTTGAGCAGCAATTTTCCAATTTTTCACAAAATTTCCAAAATCACAATTTTTCAGGGACCAGTTCAGGTTTGAAGTGGATTTGAAGGGTCTTCATCTTAGAAATACCCCACAAATGACCCCATTATAAAAACTGCACCCCCCCCCCAAAGTATTCAAAATGACATTCAGTCAGCGTTTTAACCCTTTAGGTGTTTCACAGGGATAGCAGCAAAGTGAAGGAGAAAATTCACAATCTTCATTTTTTACACTCGCATGTTCTTGTAAACCCAATTTTTTTATTTTTACAAGCGGTAAAAGGAGAAAATGTTTACTTATATTGTAGCCCAATTTCTCTCGAGTAAGCACATACCTCATATGTCTATGTAAAGTGTTCGGCGGGCGCAGTAGAGGGCTCAGAAGCGAAGGAGCGACAAGGGGATTTTGGAGAGTACGTTTTTCTGAAATGGTTTTTGGGGGGCATGTTGGATTTAGGAAGCCCCTATGGTGCCAGAACAGCAAAAAAAAAAAAAAAAATACCACATGGCATACCATTTTGGAAACTATACCCAACTAGAACAAATTTTGCTCGGGGGGCATGTCACATTTAGGAAGCCCCTATGGTGCCAGGACAGCAAAATAACCCCCACATGGCATACCATTTTGGAAACTAGACCCCTTGAGGAACGTAACAAGGGGTACAGTGAGCATTTACCCCCCACTGGTGTCTGTCAGATCTTTGGAACAGTGGGCTGTACAAAATTTTTAATTTGCACAGCCCACTGATCCAAAGATCTGTCAGACACCAGTGAGGTGTAAATTCTCACTGCACCCCTCATTACATTCCGTGAGGGGTATAGTTTCCGAAATGGGGTCACATGTGTTTTTTTTTTTTTTTTTTTTGCGTTTGTCAAAACCGCTGTAACAATCAGCCACCCCTATGCAAATAACCTCAAATGTACATGGTGCACTCTTCCTTCTGGAACTTGTTGTGCGCCCCCAGAGCACTTTGCGCCCACATATGGGGTATATCCGTAGTCGGGAGAAATTGCATTACAGATTTTGGGGGGCTTTTTCCCCTTTTACCTCTTGTCAAAATGAAAAGTATAGGGCAATACCAGCATGTTAGTGTAAAAAATTTATTTTTTTACACCAACATGCTGGTGTAGACCCCAACTTCACCTTTATATAAGGGATGAAAGGAGAAAAAGCCCCACAAAATTTGTTAGGCAATTTCTCCCGAGTACGGCGATACCCCATATGTGGCCCTAAACTGTTGCCTTGAAATACGACAGGGCTCCGAAGTGAGAGCACCATGTGCATTTGAGGCCCGAATTAGGGGTTTGCATAGGGGTGGACATAGGGGTATTCTACGCCAGTGATTCCCAAACAGGGTGCCTCCAGCTGCTGCAAAACTCCCAGCATGCTTGGACAGTCAACGTCTGTCCGGCAATACTGGGAGTTGTTATTTTGCAACAGCCGGAGGCTCCATTTTGAAAACAGTGGTGCACAAGACGTTTTTAATTTTTATTGGGGAGGGGAGGGGGGCTGTGTAGGGGTATGTGTATATGTAGTGTTTTTAACTTTTTATTTTATTTTGTGGTAGTGTAGTGTTTTTAGGGTACAGTCACACGGGCGGGGGATTAGAGCGAGTTTCCCGCTGCGAGTTTGAGCTGCCGTTCAAAATTTGCTGCATCGCAAACTTGCAGCCTGATACTCACTGTAAGCCCCTGCCCATGTGAATGTACCCTGTACATTCACAGGGGGGGGGGGGGGAATCTACAGCTGTTGCAAAACTACAGCTCCCAGCATGCACAGTCTATCAGTGCATGCTGGTAGTTATAGTTTTGCAACAGCTGGAGGCACACGGGTTGGGAAACACTGAGTTAGGAAACAGACAATGTTTCCCAACCAGTGTGCCTCCAGTTGTTGCAAAACCACTACTCCCAAACACTCAGGCATGCTGGAAGTAGTAGTTCGGCAACATCTTTATAGCCAGATGTTGCCGAACTACAACTCCCAGCATGCTTGGAGTTATAGTTTTGCAACATCTGGAGGACTACAGTTTGCAGACCACTAATACAGTGGTTCCCAATCTGTGCCCTTCCAGATGTTGGAAAACTACAACTCCCAGTATGTCAAAACTGTCCAGGCATGCTGGGAGTTGTAGTTCTACAACATCTGAAGGGCCAGATGTTACAGAACTACAACTCCCAGCATGCCCGGACAGTAAGGGCATGCTGAGGATGTCATTTTGCAACATCTGGAAGGGCACAGTGGTCCCAAAACTGCGGACCTCCAGATGTTGCAAAACTGCAACTCTCAGCATGCCCAGACGCCAAGGGCTTTCTGGGCATGCTGGGAGTTGTAGTATATAGGGTCCCACTACAGCAATGCATGTCGCTTTACGGCGATGTGCATTGCGGTAAAGGGCCCAACCGCGGCTGAAGAGGAACTCACCTGTCGCCTCTGCCGCCGGGATCCGGGTCTTCAGGGGCGGGGTAAGTACCGGGGCCGGGCCCCAGCACTCCCCCGTCCCCCGCCGCGTCCTCCGGTCTTCCTACCATCCTCTCCGGACTTCCAGGGGCCGGGCAGAGCGGGAGGAAGTAACCCCCCCCCCCCCCCTGCGATTGGTTGGTTAGCTAACCGAAGGATCGCAGGGGATAGGAGGAGGTGGCAGGCTTGCCACCTCGCTCCTAGCCTCCAGCATGGTCCTGGCTGTCTGTGACAACCGGGATCATGCAAAATTACCCAGAGACCCGATCAGCCCGGTATCGCCGCAGATCGCAGGGGCGATTTCCCTTGCGATTTGCGACGATCGCCGACATGGCCCCCCTAGGCGTTTGCCCTGGATGCCTGCTGAAGCATTTCAGCAGGCATCCGCTTCTGATCTCTGCACGGCGCGCGGCAGGGACTGGAAATCGCCATGACGTAATCATGCATCATGGGTCCTTAAAGCCCAGGGTGCGGAAATGTATGAATACGTCATGGGTCCTTAAGGGGTTAACCTGGGTCAAGGAAACAAAATGTGCAATTATGTACTAAATAGTAAATCACTGGGCTGAACTGACACTGAAAAAGACTCCAGGTATTGGTGAACAGTAAACTAAAGTTTATTGACTAGTGCCAGGCAGCTACTGCCAAGCAAATAATTAATATTGCCAGTCAAAATAATGCTAATTGGTTTTGCTAGAGAAGGAAGAAAGCTGGCTCTCAAGTGCCACCTATTCGAGGTAGCTTCCATGGAAGACAATGTTCTATGCATAAGGGGCACTGAAAACCTAGGCATTATCCACCAAACAAGAATGTCCTTCAAAAGGCAAACAACTGTTCCAGGGTTGTTGCCTTTCCTCAGTACAGATAACAAATGCACTGTCCCACTATTTTTATGTTTGAGTACAGCACAACCATTCAGATCACACATACATGCAACACACAACTAAAGGATCCACTTCTACAATGGTCAACTCTTAGTTTGGTACGTCTTTGTCTAGACCTGTTTCCTCCAATAGGACACTGCAGCTCAAGTGCACCACAGCCCCAATCAAGTCAATCCACCAGAAGCCAACTCGTGTGACCATCCCTCAGAGCAGGATAGAGCTAGAAGGTAGCGCTAAACTCAACACTCACACACTGCACAGGTTAACTCTCCAACTACCAGTAACCACCTGTAATTGCCACGTTAAAAACGTATCAAGCTTTTGTGCCTCCTTTCTATGGAAAAGGTTTTCACGTACAGAAGATTTAACATTTTGCAATGCAACACCCTGGAGTTATGGTGTCATTGCTTTATCTGCACCTCACTAATATCAAGGGCAACCTAAAATGCCATAGACCAGGATACTATCACCAGGATGTGCCCAAGGGAATTATAATAGTCTTGTACAAATAATTTCATTCAAAGAGACACTTCTCGTGTGCTTTGTGGTGCTCCCTCATTCCAGCGGTCAATGTTTCACATATAATGCTTTATATGCAATTACTATAGGTAGAATATCATACAATTTATCTTATACAAAAAACACCCAATTTTTTTCAGTGTCAAAAACCCTCTACAAATGATAGGTGAATAATATCGCTTCAAAAGACTCACTGCTTGTACAGGCTTTAACCAGTCTTACACGAAGCTTTTAATCTGCACAAGTTCAACTTCTTTTTAAAAGACTACTTTCTTAGACATGTCTGCGAGGGACTGTTTTCTTAATCCCACCCCGCCTCATTTCTGACCATTACCGCCCGCTCCCGCAAAATGAGTATCCAATCTCGCCTGCTCCCGCAACACGTGTATCCAATCCTGCCCGCTCCTGCAACACATGTATCCAATCCCGCCTGCTCCCGTAAACATTCTATTACAGCTTTTAGAGCTAGACTCCATGGGGGGAGATTTATCAAAACCTGTTCAGAGGAAAAGTTGCTGAGTTGCCCATAGCAACCAATCATATTTCTTCTTTGATATTTGAAAAGACCTCTGAAAAATGAAAGAAGCAATCTGATTGATGACTGTAGGAAGGAAATATATGTAGGTAAGCATATAAGAACAGGGTGACCAGATTTGAAAATGAAATGTTCATTTCACCCCCCCTTGTGACACACTGTATGTTTTGTGACAATCCACTCCTGTCCACTGAAGATTAAAGGACAGAAAGCTCCAGGAGTCAGCGCCAAACATGACGCGTTTCAGGTCATGTGACCTTTCATCAGATGCATGCATCTGATGAAAGGTCACATGACCTGAAACGCGTCATGTTTGGCGCTGACTCCTGGAATTTTAAATGTTTGTCTTACTGAATTCTCTCCATGTCGATGATTTTACGTGGTTCCAATAAAGGTGAAGTTTCTTAATCGCTGGCATCTACCTGCTTTCTTCATAGATTTGTAAATTACTTCTATTAAAAAATCTTAATCCTTCCAATAGTTATTAGCTTCTGAAGTTGAGTTGTTGTTTTCTGTCTAACTGCTCTCTGATGACTCACATCCCGGGAGCTGTGCAGTTCCTTTGGGGATATTCTCCCATCATGCACAGGTCCCGGGACGTGACATCATCATTGACCAGTTAGACAGAAAACTTCAGAAGCTAATAACTATTGGAAGGATTAAGATTTTTTTTAATAGAAGTAATTTACAAATCTGTTTAACTTTCCGGAGCCAGTTGATATATATAAAAAAAAGTTTTTGCCTGGAATACCCCTTTAACTCCTTAAGGACGTAGGGCGTACGCTCTACGCCCGGTTGCGGTGTTTAAAACGGGATCACGCCGTGACCCCGCATCACACCGGGTCGGTCCCGGCTGCTAATCATAGCCGGGACCCTGGGCTAACAGTGTGCGG
This sequence comes from Hyla sarda, assembly GCF_029499605.1. Classification (NCBI taxonomy): domain Eukaryota; kingdom Metazoa; phylum Chordata; class Amphibia; order Anura; family Hylidae; genus Hyla; species Hyla sarda. The sequence continues at coordinate 82,813,218 of NC_079191.1, forward strand.
CACCGATCGTTGTGCCGCGCGCTGTTAACCCTTCAGGCGCGGCGATCTAAGTTGAAAAAAGTAAACGCTTCCCGGCAGCTCAGTCAGGCTGATTGGGACATCGCGATAAAATCACGATGTTCCGATCAGCTGGGACGCAGGCAGAGGTCTCCTTACCTGACTCCGCGGCATCCGATCGTTGCTTGATTGCTCCAAGCCTGAGCTACAGGCTTGAGCAATCAAGCCCCTATCTCACTGATCCGTGCAAAGCTATGGCTTTGCAGGGATCAGCATAGGAGATCAGTGTGTGCAGTGTTATAGGTCCCTATGGGAGCTATAACACTGCAAAAAAAAAGTTTAAAAAAAGTTAACAAAGGTCATTTAACCCCTTCCCTAATAAAAGTTTGAATTACCCCCCTTTTCCCATTAAAAAAAAACTGCGTAAATAATAATAAACATATGTGGTATTGTCACGTGCGGAAATGGCCGAACTATAAAAATATATAGTTAATTAAATTGCACAGTCAATGGCGTACGCGCAAAAAAATTCCAAAGTCCAAAATAGTGTCTTTTTGGTCACTTTTTATGTCATGAAAAAATGAATAAAAACGTCCAATCAATACAAAAATGGTACCGATAAAATCTTCAGAACACGGCGCAAAAAAATGAGCCTTCATACCGGCCCATACGCAGAAAAATTTAAAAGTTATAGGGGTTAGAAGATGAGAATTTTTAACATATCAATTTTCCTGCATGTAGTTATGATTTTTTTTCCGAAGTACGACAATATCCAACCTATATGAGAAGGGTATCATTTTAACCGTATGGACTTACAGACTAAAGATAAGGTGTTATTTTTACCGAAAAATGAACTGCGTAGAAACGGAAGCCCCCAAAAGTTACAAAATGAAATGTTTTCTTAAATTTTGTAGCACAATGAATTTTTTTTTCCGTTTCGCCGTGGATTTTTTTGGGTGAAATGACTGATGTCACTGCAAAGTAGAATTGGTGGCACAAGAAATAAGCCATAATATGGAATTTCATTTGCAAAATTGAAAGCGTTATGATTTTTAGAAGGTGATGAGGAAAAAATGAAAATGCAAAAACGGAAAAACCCTGCATCCTTAAGGGGTTAAAAAAAAGCCTGCAGGTTTTGAGCTGGCTTACTCTGGGCTTTTGCTCTGCTGGGTGGGGAATACCCTCTAGGCACTACATGTTAACAAAAAAAACGTAGTCCTTTCTAGTGACAAGCTACATGTATGATATGTCCTAGGGAACACTCAGAACCCGAAGCAAAAAACGTTGTATATTTCTGTATGACATATATTATATGACTATATTTTTAAAATACAGGTACAGGTTTGTACTAGTCACATAAAATGCATTGGAAAGTCTTTAGACCCTTTCAACTTTTTCACATTTTGTAAAAACTAAACATTTGCTTGGACATCACCTTTGCTATGACACGACTTTTAGCTCTGGCTTCTCCCATTTCTCTTCATCAGCTCTGAGATGTGTCTACACCTTGATTGGAGTCACTTGGGGTAAATTAATCTGATTGGATATGATTTGAAATGACATGCCCCTGTCTATATATAGGTCTTACAGCTGACAGAAGTTATGAGGAGGAAATAACTGCCTCTACAGCTTAGAGACAGTTTTGTTTTAAAGCACAGATCTGTAGAAGGGTTAAAAAAAATTCTGCTGCATGAAAAGTTCCCAAAAGCACAGTGGCCTTCATAATGCTTAAATGAAATGGAAGTTTGGAAAGAACCAGGATACTTCCTAGTGCTGGCTGCCCCGACAAATTAAAGGGGTATTCCAGGCAAAAACTTTTTTATATATATCAACTGGCTCCGGAAAGTTAAACAGATTTGTAAATTACTTCTATTAAAAAATCTTAATCCTTCCAATAATTATTAGCTTCTGAAGTTGAGTTGCTGTTTTCTGACTAACTGCTTTCTGATGACTCACGTCCCGGGAGCTGTCCAGCTCCTATGGGGATATTCTCCCATCATGCACAGCTCCCGGGACGTGACATCATCATTGAGCAGTTAGACAGAAAACTTCAGAAGCTAATAACTATTGGAAGGATTAAGATTTTTTAATAGAAGTAATTTACAAATCTGTTTAACTTTCCGGAGCCAGTTGATATATAAAAAAAGTTTTTGCCTGGAATACCCTTTTTAAGTAACTAAGATTCTCAGGTATAATTAAATTGAGACTGAAGTTTTTGGCCTAAGATCTAAGCGTTATGTATGGGGGAAACCTACTTAATACCATAACCTGCCTAAAACCATCCTACAATAAAGCATAGTGGGGACAGGATCACGCTATGGGGGTGTTTTTTTTAACAGCTGGGACAGGGAGACTGGTCAGGGTTAAGGTAAAGCTGAATGGAGCAAAGTACAGAATTTTTTCTTGCGGAAACGTGATCCATAGTGCTCTGGATCTCCAACTGGGCCAAAGGGCAGAAGTCTGAGAACCTGTTGGTTGTCCTAAGGCCACTTCAAATAGTCTCATGGCAATAAATGGTCTTGCTGACAACACAACAGCATACACCTTTTTCCACAAAGCTTTCTGGAACTGATGGCGACCATCTTCTGGTTCAAATGGTTGCAAAACATTAAAGGGACGTCTTTCGTGTGTACAGCAGGCTCCACCATACCTTTACATTTCTGCATTGCAGCTAATAAAAATTAATTTGTTATAGCCTAATAGCACAACATTTGCAGCATAAAGAATTACATTCTTTTATATCCCATTTTTTAGCTAATAATACTCACCTTAAGGGTTTGGACAGGTTATAAAAGAAAATCATGATGGAAAACATTCCAGTGACGGTAAATACCACAAATAATTGCTTCAGGAATCCGAAGGTCCTGCAGATAAGAGAAAAGTAAATACAACTGAGTAGGTGGTAGGTGACCTTATGTGGGGAGGGTAGGCTGTTTGGTGACTATTGAGGGAGGTAGGTGACCATATGTGGGGAGGGTAGCCTGTATGGTGACTATTGAGGGAGGTAGGTGACCTTATGTGGGGAGGGTAGGCTGTTTGGTGACTATTGAGGGAGGTAGGTGACCTTATGTGGGGAGGGTAGCCTGTATGGTGACTATTGAGGGAGGTAGGTGACCTTATGTGGGGAGGGTAGGCTGTATGTGACTATTGAGGGAGGAAGGTGACCTTATGTGGGGAGGGTAGGCTGTATGTGACTATTGAGGGAGGAAGGTGATCTAATGTTGGGAGGGTAAGCTGTATGGTGACTATTGAGGGAGGAAAGTGACCCTATGTGGAGAGGGTAAGCTGTATGGTGACTAGTGAGAGAGGTAGGTCACTTTATGTGGGGAGAGTTGGCTAGTGACTATTGAGGGAGGTAGGCTGTATGGTGACTATTGAGGGTGGGATTCCTTGGTGTATGGTGATGAGGGTTGATGAGCTACCTTAGTTATTGGGGGCAAGTGCTAGCTGTAGGGATGCATCAATTGTGAACAGAAATTTGTTCTATTTACAGACTTAGGAGAGGCTAAGGGTAGGGTGGAGCTCTTTTGCCCAATCAGCCACATATACCTACAGACAAGGGAGCAATTGCAACAATATGACAATAAGCAGTGCTCCTAATGTAATTCCTCAACATGAAGTTTTATGTTAGAGCTTAAAGGGGGATTCCAGCCCAAATGATATCACATACTCACTGGGTATGTTATAAATACTGAATCAGTAAGACCCAGATCAATTGCCGAGACAGCAACTCGGATGAGTTTAAACAGACTGACAGTGGAGTATGTTGGGCAAAGTCTATGACATTTAGGCCATGTTCACACAACGGAGCTGGAAGATTCCACTCAGAAATTCCCTTGTATCAGACTCCTGTTGCTTTCAATACGATTCTGCTGCATGGTGTACACGGCAGAACATATGCAGCAAACATCCTGATTCCAGCCTCCACCTAAAGAATTGACATGTCAATTTTTTCAGAGGAATCCGTTCGGAAATGTATTGACTAGCGATGCACAGAAAGGGAAATTTGGGGCAGAAACCGAAAATTTAGGCTGTGCTTGGCCGAAAATCAAAAATACATTGCCCCGCACCCCTTTTTTAAATATAATTTTTGTTTCTTTTTATTACTTTTTTTAGGTTGTGATGTGACCAAAATAAGCTATTTTTGGCATTCATACCGCTCACAGTGCAGGATCAGAAACATAATATATTTAATAGTTGGGACAATTACGCACGTGGCGATGTCAAATACGTTTATTTTTAGGAGGATTTAAACTTTTAATATGGAAGGGGATAATGGATGTTTTTTAACTTTTGGGCCACCTGGGAGCATTTACATGTCCCTTTAGACACCGCTGTCAGCTTTGACAGCGGCGATCTAAAGAGTTTGTGGTGTTCCAGCACCAATGGCTCACCTGTGGCTTTGGACTGCTTTGGGCAGCCTTACAGCACAAGTGTTGGGCCCACTGAAAGACTTTTTGCCACATTAATTATGTTTGCGCTTTATTAAGAAATTAATACATTTTCTATAATTATCTTGTTTGTGTTATTCTGATATATGTTAAATGTGTTACTGTACCCTTAAGAGAGGAGCTGTGTGAACCCCATGTGACCCTGCCTGCCAATGGGAACCCCTAACTTCTTACCCATAAAGTGTAGTGGGGAAGCCAAGTGCTAAACCTGAGCTACAGTGTGGTTAAGGTGTGTTGTGTGTGGAAGCCTTATGGGTAGGCCCAGATCAAATCTATTCAATCCTTTCATTCTGCAAGGATCACCCACACGGTGGAAGTTCATGCCCTGGCGGAGAAGGCTACAAGACCTTGACCAAACCCTATCGGGATTAATATACCTGTCTTTCAAGTCAGTATCAATCCAATTGGTGAAAGCACCACAAATCCCAGAAAGGCAACAGGGTTCCAAAGGGGTGATGCTGCATCCTCTCACCCAGCACCAGACTGTCTGAGTAATACCATTTGCACCCTGCTCAGTAAAGACAGTTATCCGTAACCTGATGTCGGTGTGGTCATTTAGTGCCTGTGTCTGGCCCAGGAGAAGCTGTCTCTAACCTCGGACCATGTATAGGATAATGATGCTCTGGCGTCACGAAGTGACAAAGTTATTTCTCCTAGCACCCCTGCCGTGATGGCGGCATGTCGGCTATTAGCGGCAGCCCCCAGCAGGGGGCTGCCGGTTATGGTCATTAACCAGTTAAATGACAAACATTGGAGCAATCTCTGTTGTCTGTCATTACAGGCAGATGTCAGCTGCTGATAGCAGCAGGCATCTCCCATTTGTGACGCGGACCCGACCCGCGGGCCCGCGTAATGTCCGCTCACCCGGTCAATGACGTACATGTCTTTCATGGGTCAGGAAGGGGTTAAGCCCTGCCCCCCAAAATTATTGGCGGAAAATTCCCTCAGCCGAAAATGCCGAAAGGGGCATTTTCAACGATAATTTTCGGCAGCCAAGATTTCGGTGCATTCCTAGTACTGATGTCTATTAAGACGGTGCTTTTTGAGTGGTCTCAGCGCCATCATGTTCTGCCAGTGCCCACTATTCGCGGAATGTACAACTGTGTTTTCCGGGCGGACATTCCGCTAATTTTTGTCAACATAGCCAGAGAGACAACTAAGCAAATGTAATGCAAATGCTTTTAAGGAATACCTGCTTAAAAAAACTTAGACAATGAGTTTCTGTCAGCAATACAACCTTTTCTTTGTTATCTTAACCTATCTTCAAAAACAGGTCACACAAGTTTTCAGGTTAATATAGGACCACTACCTATTCTGTTTAACCTTTTAAGAACACTGCCTGTTTTTACCCTAATGACCAAGCCTCATTTTATCAATGACATGACATGTGTCTCTTTAGGTGCTCATAATAGCTAATGCTTAAACTCAACAAAGTAATTTTGAGTATGCTTTGTGTAGTGTATTGTACTTTATATTGGTGGTTAATTTCTATTGATACATGCATATTTGGAAAAATTTTAAATGTTTCTAGCTTTTTAAAAATATCTTTTTATGGCATTAACTGTGGAGTAAAATTATGTTATCTTTATTTTGTGGATGGGTATGAGATTATGCCAATTTTTATAGCTTTTTTATGTTTTGTCCTTTTTACAACATAAGCCTTCCCCCCATATTTTGTGTTGCGATTTTATTTTTTTTCCGACCCCATTGTGTGAGGGCTTATTTTTTTGCAAGACAAGCTGTACTTTTTATTTGTGCAATTTGTGTGATACATGCAACCTTTTGATTACTTTTATTCGTCTTTTTGTACGATAATTAGCAATTCTTGCACTTTTCTTTTTTTTATTTACACCATTCACAGTGAGAAATAAATAAATTATATTTACCTATAACCAAGTGTTTTTTTTTTTTTTTTTGGTGATAATTCCGGGCAAATGGGATGTCATTTTACACTTCTACTTTACACATGTTTTGCACTTCCATTATTTATGGAAAAACATAATTTTTTAAAAACTTTTTACTTATTACACTATGTTGCAGTCCATCTGTGCATGGTAATAACAAGCAGGACGTATGAGTACATCCTATTGCTGGAACGTGTCAGCTGACAGGATGTACCAAAAGATGTAGGAAAAGATGTTGGTTGTTCTCAGTCAGCTGTGTGTAAAATTTGTTTCAAGCTTAACCCCTTAAGGACCAGGCCATTTTACACCTTAAGGACCAGAGCGTTTTTTGCAAATCTGACCACTGTCACTTTAAACATTAATAATTCTGGAATGCTTTTAGTTATCATTCTGATTCCGAGATTGTTTTTTCGTGACATATTCTACTTTAGCTTAGTGGTAAAATTTTATGGTAACTTACATCCTTTCTTGGTGAAAAATCCCAAAAATTTGATGAAAAAAATGAAAAATTTGCATTTTTCTAAATTTGAAGCTCTCTGCTTGTAAGGAAAATGGATATTCAAAATACATTTTTTTTGGTTCACATATACAATATGTCTAATTTATGTTTGCATCATAAAATTTATGAGTTTTTACTTTTGGAAGACACCAGAGGGCTTCAAAGTTCAGCAGCAATTATGCCAAAATTTTCAAACTCGCTATTTTTCATGGACCAGTTCAGGTTTGAAGTGGATTTGAAGGGTCTTCATATTAGAAATACCCTATAAAAGACCCCATTATAAAAACTACACCCCCAAAGTATTCAAAATGACATTCAGTAAGTGTATTAACCCTTTAGGTGTTTCACAGGAATAGCAGCAAAGGGAAGGAGAAAATTCAAAATCTTCATTTTTTACACTCTCATGTTCTTGTAGACCCAATTTTTGAATTTTTGCAAGGGGTAAAAAGGAGAAATTTTTTACTTGTATTTGAAACCCAATTTCTCTCGAGTAAGCACATACCTCATATGTCTATGTTAATTGTTCAGCGGGCGCAATAGAGGGCTCAGAAGGGAAGGAGCGACAAATGGTTTTTGGGGGGGCATGTCACCTTTAGGAAGCCCCTATGGTGCCAGGACAGCAAATAAAAAACACATGGCATACCATTTTGGAAACTAGACCCCTCGGGGAACGTAACAAGGGGTAAAGTGAACCTTAATACCACACAGGTAATTCACGACTTTTGCATATGTAAAAAAATAAAAAAAAATTTTGGTTTCCCAAAAATTTTACATTTTTAAAAAGAATAATAGCAGAAAATACCCCCCAAAATTTGAAGCCCAATTTCTCCCGATTCAGAAAACACCCCATATGGGGGTGAAAATTGCTCTGCTGGGGCACTACAGGTCTCAGAAGAGAATTTGGCTTTTTGAAAGCAAATTTTGCTCTGGGGGCATGCCGCATTTAGGAAGCCCCTATGGTGCCAGAACAGCAAAAAAAAAAAAAAACACATGGCATACCATTTTGGAAACTAGACCCCTCGGGGAACGTAACAAGGGGTAATGTGAACCTTAATACCCCACAGGTGATTCACGACTTTTGCATATGTAAAAAAAATAAAAAAAATTTACCTAAAATGCTTCCCAAAAATTTACCTAAAATGTTTCCCAAAAATTTTACATTTTTAAAAAGGGTAATAGCAGAAAATACCCCCCCACACAATTTCTCCCGAGTACGGCGATACCCCATATGTGACCCTAAACTGTTGCCTTGAAATACGACAGGGCTCCAAAGTGAGAGCGCCATGCGCATTTGAGGCCTAAATTGGGGACTTGCATAGGGGTGGACATAGGGGTATTCTACGCCAGTGATTGACAAACAGGGTGCCTCCAGCTGTTGTCAAACTCCCAGCATGCCTAGACAGTCAGTGGCTATCTGGCAATACTGGGAGTAGTTGTTTTGCAACAGCTGGAGGCTCCGTTTTGGAAACAGTGGCGTACCAGACGTTTTTCATTTTTATTGGGGAGGGGGCTGTGTAGGAGTATGTGTATATGTAGTGTTTTTTACTTTTTATTTTATTTTTTGGTAGTGTAGTGTTTTTAGGGTACAGTCGCATGGGCGGGGGTTCACAGTAGTTTCTCGCTGGCAGTTTGAGCTGCGGCAGAAAATTTGCCGCAGCTCAAACTTGCAGCCGGATACTTACTGTAAACCTCCGCCCATGTGAGTGTACCCTGTACGTTCACATTGGGGAGGGGGGAACATCCAGCTGTTGCAAAACTACAACTCCAAGCATGTACGGTCTATCAGTGCATGCTGGGAGTTGTAGTTTTGCAACAACTGGAGGCTCCGTTTTGGAAACAGTGGCGTACCAGACGTTTTTTTATTTTTATTGGGGAAGGGAGGGGGGCTGTGTAGGGGTATGTGTATATGTAGTGTTTTTTACTTTTTATTTTATTTTTTGGTAGTGTAGTGTTTTTAGGGTACAGTCGCATGGGCGGGGGTTCACAGTAGTTTCTCGCTGGCAGTTTGAGCTGCGGCAGAAAATTTTCTGCCGCAGCTCAAACTTGCAGCCGGATACTTACTGTAAACCTCCGCCCATGTGAGTGTACCCTGTACGTTCACATTGGGGGGGGGCGGGGGGGGGGGGGGGGGGGGAACATCCAGCTTCTGCAAAACTACAACTCCCAGCATGTACGGTCTATCAGTGCATGCTGGGAGTTGTAGTTTTGCAACAGCTGAAGGCACACTAGTTGTGAAACACAGAGTTTGGAAACAAACTCAGTGTTTTGCAACCAGTGTGCCTTCAGCTGTTGCAAAAGCTACAACCCCCAGCATGTACGGACAGCGGAAGGGCATGTTGGGTCTTGTAGTTATGCAACAGCTGGAGGCATACTACTTTGGCTGGGGATGCTGGGGATTATAGTTATGCAACAGCTGGATACACACTGGTTTGGTAATTAACTCAGTGTGCCTTCAGCTGTTGCAAAACTACAACTCTCAGCAGTCACCGACAGCCAACGGGCATGCTGGGAATTGTAGTTATGCAACCAGCAGATGCACCACTACAACTCCCAGCATGCACTTTAGCTGATTGTGCAAGCTGGGAGTTGTAGTTATACAACAGCTGAAGGTACACTTTTCCATAGAAAAAATGTGCCTCCAGCTGTTGCAAAACTAGAAGTCCCAGCATGCCCATAAGGGAATGCTGGGAGTTGTGGTGGTCTGCCTCCTGCTGTTGCATAACTACAGCTCCCAGCATGCCCTTTTTGCATGCTGGGAGCTGTTGCTAAGCAACAGCAGGAGGCTGTCACTCACCTCCTGCTGCTGTTCCACGCCGCATTAGGTCAGTCCCTCGCCGCCGCCGCCGCTGCTCCTGGGGCCCCGATCCCAACATTGATGCCGAGGATCGGGGTCCCCAGTACCCGGGGTCTTCTTCCCGCACCCGCTCACGTCCTCCGGAAGAGGGGCGGAGCGGGTTGCGGGAGTGACACCCGCAGCAGGCGCCCTGATTGGTTATGGCTGTGGCTGTCTCTGACGGCCCCGATCAGCCAGTAATTCCGGGTCACCGGGTCACTGGAGACCCAATTGACCCGGAATCGCCGCAGGACTGAATTGTCCAGCGATCTGCGGCCATCGCCGACGTGGGGGGGCATAATGACCACCCCCTGGGCGATATGCTGCGATGCCTGCTGAACGATTTCAGCAGGCATCGGGCACCGGCTCCCCTCCGGCTAGCAGCGGGGGGCCGCGAATGGATAGGACGTACTCCTACGTCCTCGGTCCTTAAGGACTCGGAAACGGGGGTGTAGGAGTACGTCCATTGTCCTTAAGGGGTTAAAGGGTACCGATCAGAACCAACAACAAATTTTTTTTTAAATTATATCACTCAGTACCTAATCCTGACCATGTACCTCTAATTTTTATGTGTCTAGCACTTTTTTTTATTACACTTTTAATTTAGCTCACTCGTCTGAATTCCTCTCAAAGGGAGGGGTGTGGCCTAACTTTGCAGGTCTCCTCCCTCAGTATTCTGTCTGCTCACATCTCCCCTAGCATTAGCAAAACTACAACGCCCAGCTTGTCCTTACTGACAGTAGTGGGGCACAAGCTAACAGTGGGAGGATTTTCCCTGCGCTCACAGCTGTCAATCAAAGAAGTGTGTCCATGACATAGCTGATGACACATGGACACAGCAGGACTAGTATGTGTCCAAGCAGGCAGGGGGGTCAGTTGTTTGACTGACTTTTTCAGTATGAAATACTGAAATGTTTTTAAAGAAAGCAATTGCTAAACCTAATGGTTTTGCATGCTTTACAACATATCAAAAGTTTTTGCATCTGACAGTGCCCATTTAAACACAATCGCAAAGTTAAAAAAGGAAAACATACAGGTAGAACAAAGAAGATGTTAAAGTGTCAGGATTAAAAAAATAAATTTATTAATAGCAAATGCATAAAAAAAAACAAATGGACGCACACAGGATTGGTTTTGACAGAACTGTAAAAAGGGCTGCTGAATGCAATGGGATTTTGTAAAATATTATGAGATGTATTTGTGGTATTTTTCTAAAGAGGCCTGTGGAAAATGAAAGAAGCAATCTGATTGGTTGCTAGGGGCAACTGCACCACTCTTCCTCTGCACAGGTTTTGATAAATCTCCCTCATCATGTCTATAGATAGACAACATGACACGCTATATACTATTTCAATATATATATGTAGCAGGAGAATAATCACGTTGAGACTGCAGAGAAGTACCATATTTGTAGAGCTAGTAGTATCCGATCAGATAACAACATAACATGACATAATGTATACACCCACAAGTTAAATATATATATATTCAGCCAACCCACTAGGAGGAGATATACACTTTTAATAAACCATATCTGTATATTTATGGATAGTAGACACAGGATCACTTAAGATAAACACACCCACATTTATAAAGGACACACCTTTAATCATGATGGACACACCCACATTTATAAAGGACACACCTTCAATCATGATGGACACACCCACATTTATAAAGGACACACCTTCAATCATGATGGACACACCCATCATTTGAGCATAAGTTGCTCCAGAGAAAGCCAGGATGGAGAGAGGAACGGGGAAACGGATAAAGGCCTCCAAGGAAGTCCTGTACAGCTCCAGCACAAGGTGGATGACAGCTAGCGGAAGCTAACAGAGGTAGCCATCTTAAAAGGACATTTCAAGATGGATCCAGCACACTGGATAAAGTACTAAGGAAGAAATCCCAGCTGGTGAGACAAGATTTATGGACATGCCTACATAACCCTCCTACATTATTTACTTATACTAAGGACTGCCTTTACATGAAGATTTATTTTTGTATGTACTGTCTACCGTGATGTCAAGAAGATTACAATACAATAAATGTATGTTTTTATATACATACAAAGAGCTCACTCACTCCATAGTCAGACCGGATTATAATTTAGCGTTCTGGTTATATTTACAATTTGGTGAGCCAGACCTTCATCTTTGTCAAGCTTGAACAGGGAGAGAGACGAACGCATGCCATAGTCAAGCTTTCGGAAGACGTGAACCTAAAGGATCATTGGAGGACGCCAGGAAAAGTCAACCATTGCTGGAGATAAGACGTGCCAGACACAGGGAAGTGATCTGAAGAACAGACGTACCAGCAAAGCAGACTGAGGATATAAGTGGGCTATCTTGTGAGTATTGCTTTAATTAATTTTATTATGGCAGGAAAAAGTAATGTACAATTTCCAGACATGTCTAGTTTTAAGTCAGATGATTTAAAGACAGTATGGCTTAATCTTTTTACAGAGTGTGAAACTAAGAACAAAGAACTGGAGAATAAATTAATATCTGTTAATAGGAAAAAAGCCTGCTGACATCTGTCAAAGTGACAGGTTGATGCAAATTAAGGAGCAAGCATAATTAATGAAGATTAAAAGTCAAATGCCTGCATTTCAGGAGAACTTACATATAGCGAGAAATGCAGAGATATTGGAATCACATGTAGCAAAATATGGTCTAACAGAACAACAAAAAAATTTAATTTTTAGACTGAGGATTCCAATAGAAATCTGGAGAATCATAGAGTTAAATCAGATTGTCCAAGGTGATGACTGGTTGGGATTTGATGATGTGGACAGACTGACAATGCTCTGTACATGCATAAATAATGAGATTCCAACTATTGATATTTTAAGTTCCCTTAACCCCTTAATGACCACGGACGTAAATGTACGTCCTGGTTTGGCGGGACTTCCCACACAAGGACGTACATTTAAGTCCTGTGTATGACCGCGAGCATCAGAAGGGTGCTTGCGTCATACACGGCAGGTTCCGGCTGCTAGCAATGGCCGGCATCCGCGATCGCGCGGATGTCCGCCATTAACCCCTCCGATGCCCTGATGAATACAGATCACGGCATCTGAGGCATTGCGGCACTTTGATTGGCTGATCGGATTGCCCGCAGCGCTGCAGCATGGATCAGATCATCCAGCATGACAGCCGGAGGTCCCCTTACCTAGCTCCGGCCGTCTCCCGGGGTCTTCTGCTCTGGTCTGCGATTGAGCAGACCAGAGCAGAAGATCACCGATAATACTGAGCAGTGCTGTGTCCTATACATAGCACTGCACAGTATTAGCAATCAAAGGATTGCTATAGATAGTCCCCTATGGGGACATAAAAAGTGTTAAAAAAAAAAAAAGTTGAAAAATTTAAAAAAAAAAGTAAAAAAAAAGGGAAAAATCCCCTCCCCCAATAAAAAAGCGTAATTTTTTTTAAAATAAACATATTTGGTATCGCCGCATGCGTAAATGTCTGAACTATCAAAATATAATGTTAATGATCCCGTGCAGTGAATGGCGTAAATGTATAAGAATAAAAAAGTCCAAAAATGCTGTTTTTTTGTCACCTTTTATAAAAAAAAATTTTATAAAAAAAGATCAAAATTTTTTATATATGCAAATGTGGTATCTAAAAAAAACTACAGATGATAGCGCAAAAAATGAGCCATAATACCGCCCTATATACGGAAAAATGAAAAAGTTATAGGTGGTCAAAATAGGGCGATTTTAGATTACTGATTTTGTACAAAAAGTTTTCGATTTTTTTTAAGTGATAAAAAAATATAAAAGTATCTAGCCATGGGAATCATTTTAATCGTATTGGACCACAGAATCAAGAACACATGTAAATTTTACCGTAAAGTATACAGTGTGAAAACAAAACCCTTCAAAATGTGCAAAATTTGGGTTTTCATTAAAATTTCCTCCCTAAAAATTTTTTTTGGGGGGTTTGTCGTACATTTTATGGTGAAATGAGAGGTTTTATTACAAAGTACAATTGGTCATGCAAAAAACAAGCCCTTATATGGATCTTTAGATGGAAATATAAAAGAGTTATGGATTTTAGAAGGCGAGGAGGAAAAAACGAAAACGCAAAGATAAAATTGGCCTGGTCCTTAAGGTGAAAATGGGCTTGGTCATTAAGGGGCAAAAATGAATGTGTTTTCAAATACATGTGCATTTTTGAAAGGATGGTCAAAATGCTCATGGGGAAAATGCTGCTTTGGTAAAATCCAAAATATAATATATCATTTTATAAAAAAAAGGAGCAATTTTTGGATAAGGTAATTTAGCCATAGCTTCAAAGAAAATGACATTATTAGAAGTTACTAAATTTGTCGATGTACTCAGGAAAAATTAGCAAAAACAGCTAGTTAAAGAGTACCTATCATCAACTAAACTGTCCCTAATCCCTCCCCCCAATCTGTCCCTGACTCTCGCTGACTCTATCCCTGTCTATATTTTTACCCAAAACCCCATATAAATATCTTTTTTTAGCTCCCCTGTGGCTGCTCAGGCTCCTGCCGTGAGTGAGGAAGGAAGGGGACGTGCCCCGGCAGGCTTGAAGTCATCTGAAGCCTGTCAGTCCGCACTTCTGCCCTTCTCCCTCTTCAACATCAGAGTGTAATAGATCTCCCCGGCAAGGTGAGTGAGCGCAGCAGCATTGCGGGACTGATGTGCTCTGTATCCCAACGTGCTGCCTTGCTAATACGGGACAATGAATGATTGCTTCGGGACACAGAGTGCACAAGACACGATCCTCTTCTGTGCTTCCCTGCACTACACTGACATTTGGCCAGCGGCTGACCATGTCAGGAGCACCCGTGCTGCAGGCACAGCGCTCGCTCCTGCCTGTCTGATTGACAGGCGGGGAGCTGCGCTGTGCTCTTCAGTGTCCGCCTTCACTGAGATTTCGGACTCATGCTGCCAGGCCGGCATGAGTCCGAACGCTATGCGCTGGGACATGTAGGGAGACCCCTAGTGGTCGTTTTTTAAAAGTAAATAAAAAATATAAAGATACATTTTTGTTTAAAACATGTAATTAGAAAGTTGTTTCTAATACATTGATTAACAAAATATAAAAAGTTTTTTTGGCAACAGGTACGCTTTAAAAACACTAGACAGATGAAACACATACCACAGAGATCCCAGATACCTCAGAGGAAAAAAGGATCACAGACACATAGGGCCTCATTTACTAAGCTGAAACCGACCATTTTTTGTCTGGTTATTTTGGCGCAGAGTGTCTGAGATATGTCTGCGCCAGTTTGCGACAATGTGCGCCTGAAAAATCCAACAAATCCGACACTGCACTGTAAAAAGCCAAAAGGGGGGGGGGGGCATGGTCGGCCAGAAAAGGGGCGTGGTTTCACAACCCGACCAATTTACTATTGAATTCACAGGAAATCCTGTGGGTAAATGGCTGGAAATATCGACCTAGGAAAAGCTGGTCAGAAAATGTTCCCGACTTTTCCCAATAGTAAATAGAGAGGAATCCTGCAAGTCTGAAACAACTTTTCCTACTAGTAAAAACCCAAAACTCTTAGTAAATGAGGCCCATAGTCTAAATAATAAGACTTTGCCAAAAGAGAATGTAACCCCAACATTGGGGGAGATTTATCAAAACCTGTGCAGAGGAAAACTTGCCCAGTTGCCCATAGCAACCAGATTGCTTCTTTCATTTTTCACAGGCCTTCATAAAAATGAAAGAAGCGAGCTGATTGGTTGCTATGGGCAACTGGGCAAGTTTTCCTCTGCACAGGTTTTGATGAATCTCCCCCATTGTCTAATAAGAATTACAAAAATCAAGATAAATTCTATGAACAGCACAGAAAAGCCTTCCATGTTTAAATCAAGCCATATAAAGATAATACAAATGCTATAAATCAATTTTAAAAGGTAGGAGTTCTCCAAGACAGTTTAAACAGTAATATTACAGAAAACAACAAGGTGTTAGATGTGACTGCTGAGTGCATTACTTTAGTTCAGTCTGTAAAAAGCACAGCTGCTGCTAATGCAGAAAGAGAGAAATGGGATCCTACAACTTTAACTAGGTCTTTGACTGACAGGCCCAGAAGCAAATATGATGAATTGTTAAAATTGCTTAGGAACAATAAATGATAAGAATCAGAGAAATTAGAGCATAAACACTTGAACGAGCTTCGATATTTAAAGAAAGGTATATTTGAATTATTTAATGACTTTCTTAATAAGGAGCTTATTAAAACAGAAATATACATTGGATAAAAAAAAACTATTAATGTTTTAAGGGATTAAAGCGCAACTGTCATGATCTCTAGGTGCTATAACCTACACACAGCCTTTGTACTGTGTGCAGATGATGTGTACAGCATTGTTTTTACCTTATTTTTGCAGGCTTTCATCATCCTTAAAATATGCTTTTGATCACAGCCACACACAGTCGGATGGATAGGTGTGGCGCGAGGTACGCTATGCCCCCCGGCTGCCACGCCCACCCCGTGTCAGCGGTGGGACCGCTGTGTGATTGACACATAGGTCCCAGCGCATTCGCCCCTCAGCTCATCTAACGTGCGCGCCACCGCGTGTTATCCAGGCAAGTGCTTGCTCCCCAGTGAGCGCTCGCTCCCACCGCCGTCTGCCTCCTCAGTGTGCCTGCGCAGTGCTAGAGGCAGAGAGCGCGTTTCCTCTCTGCCTCTAGTACCGGGAACTGTCCTGTTCGCGCACGGAGGAGGCACGCGGCGGCACGCACATTAGGTGAGTTGAGGGGCGCATGCATTGGGACATGTGTGCCAATCACACAGCGGTCCCAGCGCTGACACAGAGGGTGGGCGTGGCGACGGTGGGGCATAACGTACCTCGCGCCACGCCTATCCGACTGTGTGTGGCTGTGATCTAAAGCATTTTTTGGGGCGATGAAAGCCTGCAGAAATGAGTGCTGTACACACCATCTGCACACAGTACAAAGGCTGTGTGTAGGTTATAGCTCCCAGAGTTCATGACAGTTGAGATTTAAAGGGGTACTCCGGTGAAAAACTTTTTTTTTTTTTTTAAATCAACTGGTGGCAGAAAGTTAAACAGATTTGTAAATTACTTCTATTAAAAAATATTAATCCTTCCTGTACTTATTAGCTGCTGAATACTACAATGGAAATTCTTTTCCGTTTGAAACACAGAGCTGTCTGCTGAGTCACGAGCACAGTGCTCTCTGCTGACATCTGTCCATTTTAGGAACTGCCAGAGTAAAAGGAAAGCCTCATAGCAAACATATTCTGTTCTGGGCAGTTCCTAAAATGGACAGAGATGTCAGCAGAAAGCACTGTGGTTGTGACGTCAGCAGACAGCTCTGTGTTTTAAAAAGAAAATAATTTCCGCTGTAGTATTCAGCAGCTAATAAGTACAGGAAGGATTAAGATTTTTTTAATAGAAGTAATTTACAAATCTGTTTAACTTTCTGGCACCAGTTGAGTAACCCTTTAACCCCTTAACCTCTTAAGGACCCAGCCATTTTACACCTTAGGACCCTGCCATTTTTTTAACATCTGACCACTGTCACTTTAAACATTAATAACTCTGGAATGCTTTTAGTTATCATTCTGATTCCGAGATTGTTTTTTCGTGACATATTCTAAATTAACATAGTGGTAACATTTTTTGGTAACTTGCATCTTTTCTTGGTGAAAAATCGCAAAATGTTATGAAAAATTAGAAAATTTTGCATTTTTCTAACTTTGAAGCTCTCTGCTTGTAAGGAAAATGGATATTCAAATTATTATTTTTTTATTCACATATACAATATGTCTACTTTATGTTTGCATCATAAAATTGACAAGTTTTTACTTTTGGAAGACACCAGAGGGCTTCAAAGTTCAGCAGCAATTTTCCAATTTTTCACAAAATTTCCAAACTCACTATTTTTCAGGGACCAGTTCAGGTTTGAAATACCCCACAAATAACCCCATTATAAAAACTGCACCCCCCAAAGTATTCAAAATGATATTCGATCAGCCTTTTAACCCTTTAGGTGTTTCACAGGAATAGCAGCAAAGTGAAGGAGAAAATTCACAATCTTCATTTTTTGCACTCGTGTGTTCTTGTAGACCCAATTTTTGAATTTTTACAAGGGGTAAAAGGAGAAAATGTATACTTATATTTGTAGCCCAATTTCTCTTGAGTAAGCACATACCTCATATGTCTAGGTACATTGTTCGACGGGCGCAGTAGAGGGCTCAGAAGCGAAGGAGCGACAAGGGGATTTTGGAGAGTACGTTTTACTGAAATGGTTTTTGGGGGGCATGCTGCATTTAGGAAGCCCCTATGGTGCCAGAACAGCAAAAAAAAACACATGCCATACCATTTTGGAAACAAGACCCCTTGAGGAACGTAACAAGGAATTAAGTGAGCCTTAATACCTTACATGTGTTTCACGACTTTTGCATATGTAAAAAAAAAAAAAAAATTTCACTAAAATGTGTGTTTCCCCCCAAATTTCACATTTTTGCAAGGGTTAATAGCAGAAAATACCCCCAAAATTTGTAACCCCATCTCTTCTGAGTATGGAGGTACCCCATAAGTTGACCAGAAGTGCACTACGGGCGAACTACAATGCTCAGAAGAGAAGGAGTCATATTTGGCTTTTTGAGAGCAAATTTTGCTCGGGGGCGTGTCGCATTTAGGAAGCCCCTATGGTGCCAGGAGAGCAAAAAAAAACCACATGGCATACCATTTTGGAAACTAGACCCCTTGAGGAACGTAGCAAGGAATAAAGTGAGCCCTAATATTCCACAGGGGTTTCACGACTTTTGCATACGTAAAAAAAAAAATTTCACTAAAATGTGTGTTTCCCCCCAAATTTCACATTTTTGCAAGGGTTAAGAGAAAAAAATACCCCCCTAAATTTGAAACCCCATCTCTTCTGAGTATGGAGGTACCCCATAAGTTGACCTGAAGTGCACTATGGGCGAACTACAATGCTCAGAAGAGAAGAAGTCATATTTGGCTTTTTGAGAGCAAATTTTGCTCGGGGGGCAGGTCGCATTTAGGAAGCCCCTATGGTGCCAGGACAGCAAAATAACCCCCACATGGCATACCATTTTGGAAACTAGAACCCTTGAGGAACGTAACAAGGGGTACAGTGAGCACTTACCCCCACTGATGTCTGTCAGATCTTTGGAACAGTGCGCTGTACGAAATTTTTTATTTGCACAGCCCACTGTTCAAAAGAACTGTCAGACAGTGTAACAATCAGCCACCCCTGTGCAAATCACCTCAAATGTACATGGTGCACTCTCCCTTCTGGGCCTTGTTGTGCGCCCCCAGAGCACTTTGCGCCCACATATTGGGTATCTCCGTAGTCGGGAGAAATTGCGTTACAAATTTTAGGGGGCTTTTTTCCCCTTTTACCTCTTGTCAAAATGAAAAGTATAGGGCAACACCAGCATGTTAGTGTAAAAAAATAAATTTTTTGACACTAGCATGCTGGTGTAGACCCCAACTTCACCTTTTCATAAGGGGTGAAAGGAGAAAAAGCCCCCCAAAATTTGTTAGGTAATTTCTCCCGAGTACGGTGATACCCCATATGTGGCCCTAAACTGTTGCCTTGAAATACGACAGGGCTCCAAAGTGAGAGCGCCATGTGCATTTGAGGCCTGAATTAGGGATTTGCATAGGGGAGAACATAGGGGTATTCTACGCAAGTGATTCCCAAACAGGGTGCCTCCAGCTGTTGCAAAACTCCCAGCATGCTTGGACAGTCAACGGCTGTCCGGCAATACTGGGAGTTGCAGCCTGATACTCACTGTAAGCCCCCTGCCCATGTGAATGTACCCTGTACATTCACAGGAGGGGGAACCTCCAGCTGTTGCAAAACTACAACTCCCAGCATGCACAGTCTATCAGTGCATGCTGGTAGTTATAGTTTTGAAACAGCTGGAGGCACACGGGTTGGGAAACACTGTTAGGAAACAGACAATGTTTCCCAACCAGTGTGCCTCCAGTTGTTGCAAAACCACTACTCCCAAACATTCTCAGGCATGCTGGAAGTAGTAGTTCGGCAACATCTTTAGAGCCAGATGTTGCCGAACTACAACTCCCAGTATGCTTGGAGTTGTAGTTTTGCAACACCTGGAGGACTACAGTTTGCAGACCACTAATACAGTGGTTCCCAATCTGTGCCCTTCCAGTTGTTGCAAAACTACAACTCCCAGTATGCCAAAATTGTCCAGGCATGCTGGGAGTTGTAGTTCTGCAACATCTGAAGGGCCAGATGTTACAGAACTACAACTCCCAGCATGCCTGGACAGTAAGGGCATGCTGAGGATGTGTAGTTTTGCAACATCTGGAAGGGCACAGTGGTCTCCAAACTGTGGACCTCCAGATGTTGCAAAACTGCAACTCCCAGCATGCCCAGACGCCAAGGGCTGTCTGGGCATGCTGGGAGTTGTAGTATACAGGGTCCCATTACAGCAATGCATGTCGCTTTACGGCGACGTGCATTGCTGTAAAGGGCCCGACCGCGGCTGAAGAGGAACTCACCTGTCGCCGCCGCCGTCGTCTTCATCGCCGGGCCCCAGCACTCCCCCGTCCCCCGCCGCGTCCTCCAGTCTTCCTCCCGTCCTCTCCGGACTTCCAGGGGCCGGGCAGGGTGGGAGGAAGTAACCGTCCCTCCCCTGCGATTGGTCGGTTAGCTAACCGACGGATCGCAGGGGATAGGAGGAGGTGGCATGCCTCCAGCATGGTCCTAGCTGTCTGTGACAACCGGGATCATGCAAAATTACCGGGTGGTCGGGTCCCAGAGACCTGATCAGCCCGGTATCGCCGCAGATAACAAGGGCGATTTCCCTTGCGATTTGCGGCGATCACCGACATGGGGGGCCTACATGGCCCCCCTCGACGTTTGCCCTGAATGCCTGCTGAAGCATTTCAGCAGGCATCCACTTCCGATCTCTGCCCGGCGCGCGGCAGGGACCGGAAAACACCAGGGCGTAGGGATACGCCCTGGGTCCTTAAGGCCCAGGGTGTGAGGGCGTATCCATACGCCCTGTGTCCTTAAGAGGTTAAGGACTCAGGGTTTTTCAGTTTTTGCACTTTCGTTTTTTCCTCCTTACCTTTTAAAAATCATAACCCTTTAAATTTTCCACCTAAAAATCCATATTATGGCTTATTTTTTGCGTCATCAATTCTACTTTGCAGTGACATTAATCATTTTACCCAAAAATTTCACTGCGAAACGGAAAACAAAATCATTGTGCGACAAAATCGAAGAAAAAACGCAATTTTGTAACTTTTGGGGGCTTCCATTTCTACGCAGTGCATATTTCGGTAAAAACACACCTTGACACCTTATCATTATTCTGTAGGTCCATATGATTAAAATGATACCCTATTTATATAGGTTTGATTTTGTCGTACTTCTGGAAAAAATCCTAACTACATGCAGGAAAATTTATATGTTTAAAAATGTCATCTTCTGACCCCTATAACTTTTTTATTTTTCCATGTACAGGGCGATATGAGGACTCATTTTTTGCGCCGTGATCTGAAGTTTTTATTGAAATGATTTTTGTTTTGATCGGACTTTTTGATCACTTTTTATTCATTTTTTAATGGTATAAAAAGTGACCAAAATACGCTTTTTTGGAATTTTTTTGCGCGTACGTCATTGACCATGCGGTTTAATTAATGATATATTTTTATAGTTCGGACATTTACGCACGCGGCGATACCACATGTTATTTTTTTTTATTTACACTGTTTAATTTTTTTTTTTTATGGGAAAAGGGGTTAAATGACCTTTATTAACACTTTTTTGTAATTTTTTTTTTTTTTTTGCAGTGTTCTAGGTCCCATAGGGACCTAAAACACTGCACACACTGATCTCTAATGCTGATCACTGGCATGTATTAACACGCCTGTGATCAGTGTTATCGGTGCTTGACTGCTCCTGCCTGGATCTCAGGCACAGAGCAGTCATTCATTGATCATACACCGAGGAGGCAGGTAAGGGCCCTCCCGGTGTCCTGTAAGCTGTTCGGGACGCCGCGATTTCACCGCGGCGGTCCCGAACAGCCCGACTGGCTAACCGGGATACATTCACTTTCACTTTAGAAGCGGCGGTAAGCTTTTACCGCCGCTTCCAAAGAGTTAATACCACACATTGCTGCGATCGGCGATGTGTAGTATTAGCCTCGGGTCCTGGCTGTTGATGAGCGCCGGGACCGACGCGACGCTTCATATCGCGGGAGCCGGCGCAGGACGTAAATATATGTCCTGCGTCGTTAAGGGGTTAATGATTAAATGGTAACCTGACCTTGCCTAAGTATAACGGCTCAATGCAATATTGTGTAAAAAGTTAGTTATGTTATGTGTTAGTGACGGATAAATTAATGTAATATACATTATCAATAAGATAAAGAAAGAACATGTGATTGTGTATGTTTACTCTTCCCAACTTCCTTTTATGGTAAAGGTAGAGATGTATAATAATCCATAGAGAGAGAGGTGTGAGAGAGGATATGGTATGTATAGATGAACATGTAGAAGTTAATGCTGACATTGTAAAAATATGTAACTAATGGTATCTGCTTTTATCTCTCTTTGTAGAAGTAAAAAAAACTGTATTATCCTATGGACAAGGATTGCATGTTAGCATGAGAAGTTTGATATTGTTAAGAAGTACAATAAATGTAAGATGTGTGAGTAAACTAACTTGGTAAAGGTTAACTAAAGTATTGTACTTACACATTGTTGCATCTTGTAAGATGTTTAAAAGGATTTGTAATAAAAAAAAAACATTTGATAGCTTTAAGCATGCCTCTGCTCTCCATCGGGGACATTTATCATCGTTGCTTTGGTAAGCGAGTTCTGTAGGCATTTTTTATTTTGCTTTAGTTTTGCTTATGTATGACACATTTATTATACTATCACAGGGGGTTGATAAATTTGGCTTACATAAGCAAAAACCAATAAATCACTTTTGAATACCATTTTGTTAGCACACATAAGCAAACACCAATAAATGACTTCAGAACACCAAGTTGCAGCTTTGAAAAAAATGTTTTATATATATATATATATATATATATATATATATATGTATATGTATTCATTACATTTTTTTACCACTCCCCCCTCCCCCCCTAAATGTACTAACTATTTTTTACTTCTCATTTCAGATCCGTGTATCCTGTGGATTACTTTAGAATCGGAGGAGTACAGTGACCAGCGTTTTTTTTTTGTTTAATGTTAATAAAATGGTTAACGAGGGCTTAGTAGTGGAAGCTGTCTTAGGCTACGTTCACACGAGCGGATCCCCAGCGCATTGTTACTGGCCCTCCCCAGCCTAAATAATGCCAGCCTATTATCGCCTAGGCTCAGGAGCGTTATTTTTCACGCTCCGGGCCTGTTGGTACCGACTCTTCCTGGCACCCCTGTGGCATTGAATACCGGGGTAATAATTGGGGGTTAGCGCTAATTGTTTTTGGGGCTAACGCTAAGCTCCGCTTAGTTATGGACTCCGACTATTAGACAGCTTCCACTACTAAGCCTGTCAAGTAAATAAAAAAAAACACAACACATTGAAAAAAAAATTATTCAAAAAAGAAAACACCCACAAGCCCTCGTTAACCATTTTGTTAACATAAAACAGAAAGAAGAAAAAAACATTGCTCTTCGACGCAGTCCACCAAATTCGAAGTAGTCCACTGGATACATGGATCTGAAATGAGAAAAAGAAAATAAAAACAAGAAAATAGGTTAAAACATTTATTGTCACCCACCCGCGTATATCCCGTGCCGCACAACTACAACTCACGGCATTCCCTTACAGTAAGGACATGCTGGGAGTTGTAGTCATGTGGTGCGGGAGAGTGACAAGCTTGTCACCATCCCCCCCCCCCCCCCCCCCCCGCTGCAACCACCCGGGACTCCTGCAGCCGGGCCAGGAGATGTGCAGGAGCCGTCCCTGCCATCTCTCAGTGTGTACCGCAGTGCTGAGGGATGGCAGGGACGGCTACTACACATCTCCCCGCCCAGCTGAACATCACCCTTTGTCTCCCACCCATGCCGCACATCTCCCATCTGTATGCTACCTGTTGCAAGACTACAACTCCCAGCATGCCCATACAGTGAGGGCATGCTGGGAGTTGCAGTCTTGTAGCAGGTAATCGGCAGAAGATGTGCGGTGAGGGCGGGTGGGAGACAAGGGGGGGGGATGTAAATCAGTGTCCCCGTCATTAAGTTAGGGTAGCGGGGATAGAATCAGACAGAGCCCAGGCGGCTGCAGAGTGATGTCAGCCCGGGCTCCTTTGTCCAGTTGTTATTGTTACGCCGAGCGCTCCGGGTCCCCGCTCCTCCCCGGAGCGCTCGCTTCACTTTCCCCGCTGCTGCGCTCCGGTCACGTCCTCTGACCCGGGGCGCTCCGATTCCGCTGCCAGCCGGGATGCGATTCGCGATGCGGGTAGCGCCCGCTCGCGATGCGCACCCCGGCTCCCCTACCTGACTCGCTCCCCGTCTGTTCTGTCCCGGCGCGCGCGGCCCCGCTCCCTAGGGCGCGCGCGCGCCGGGTCTCTGCGATTTAAAGGGCCACTGCGCCGCTGATTGGCGCAGTGGTTCCAATTAGTGTGTTCACCTGTGCACTTCCCTATATCACCTCACTTCCCCTGCACTCCCTTGCCGGATCTTGTTGCCTTAGTGCCAGTGAAAGCGTTCCTTGTGTGTTCCTAGCCTGTGTTCCAGACCTTCTGCCGTTGCCCCTGACTACGATCCTTGCTGCCTGCCCCGACCTTCTGCTACGTCCGACCTTGCTTCTGCCTACTCCCTTGTACCGCGCCTATCTTCAGCAGCCAGAGAGGTGAGCCGTTGCTAGTGGATACGACCTGGTCACTACCGCCGCA
The DNA here is from genome assembly GCF_029499605.1 of Hyla sarda. Taxonomy (NCBI): domain Eukaryota; kingdom Metazoa; phylum Chordata; class Amphibia; order Anura; family Hylidae; genus Hyla; species Hyla sarda. Next base: position 82,837,770 of record NC_079191.1, read on the forward strand.
GCAAGACCATCCCGCTTTGCGGCGGGCTCTGGTGAAAACCAGTAGTGGCTTAGAACCGGTCCACTAGCACGGTCCACGCCAATCCCTCTCTGGCACAGAGGATCCACTACCTGCCAGCCGGCATCGTGACAGTAGATCCGGCCATGGATCCCGCTGAAGTTCCTCTGCCAGTTGTCGCTGACCTCACCACGGTGGTCGCCCAGCAGTCACAACAGATAGCGCAACAAGGCCAACAGCTGTCTCAACTGACCGTTATGCTACAACAGTTACTACCACAGCTTCAGCAGTCATCTCCTCCGCCAGCTCCTGCACCTCCTCCGCAGCGAGTGGCCGCTCCTGGGATACGCTTATCCTTGCCGGATAAATTTGATGGGGACTCTAAGTTTTGCCGTGGCTTTCTTTCCCAATGTTCCCTGCATCTGGAGATGATGTCGGACCTGTTTCCCACTGAAAGGTCTAAGGTGGCCTTCGTAGTCAGTCTTCTGTCCGGAAAAGCCCTGTCATGGGCCACACCGCTCTGGGACCGCAATGACCCCGTCACTGCCTCTGTACACTCCTTCTTCTCGGAAATCCGAAGTGTCTTTGAGGAACCTGCCCGAGCCTCTTCTGCTGAGACTGCCCTGTTGAACCTGGTCCAGGGTAATTCTTCCGTTGGCGAGTATGCCGTACAATTCCGTACTCTTGCTTCAGAATTGTCCTGGAATAATGAGGCCCTCTGCGCGACCTTCAAAAAAGGCCTATCCAGCAACATTAAAGATGTTCTGGCCGCACGAGAAATTCCTGCTAATCTACATGAACTTATTCACCTAGCCACTCGCATTGACATGCGTTTTTCCGAAAGGCGTCAGGAACTCCGCCAAGATATGGACTCTGTTCGCACGAGGCGTTTCTTCTCCTCGGCTCCTCTCTCCTCTGGTCCCCTGCAATCTGTTCCTGTGCCTCCCGCCGTGGAGGCTATGCAGGTCGACCGGTCTCGCCTGACACCTCAAGAGAGGACACGACGCCGTATGGAGAACCTCTGCCTGTACTGTGCTAGTACCGAACACTTCCTGAGGGATTGTCCTATCCGTCCTCCCCGCCTGGAAAGACGTACGCTGACTCCGCACAAAGGTGAGACAGTCCTTGATGTCTACTCTGCTTCTCCACGTCTTACTGTGCCTGTGCGGATGTCTGCCTCTGCCTTCTCCTTCTCTACAGTGGCCTTCTTGGACTCTGGATCTGCAGGAAATTTTATTTTGGCCTCTCTCGTCAAAAGGTTCAACATCCCCGTGACCAGTCTCGCCAGACCCCTCTACATCAATTGTGTAAATAATGAAAGATTGGACTGTACCATACGTTTCCGCACGGAGCCCCTTCTTATGAGCATCGGATCTCATCATGAGAGGATTGAACTTTTGGTCCTCCCCAATTGCACCTCGGAAATTCTCCTTGGACTTCCCTGGCTTCAACTTCATTCCCCAACCCTGGATTGGTCCACTGGGGAGATCAAGAGTTGGGGGTCCTCTTGTTCCAAGAACTGTCTAAAACCGGTTCCCAGTAACCCTTGCCGTAACTCTGTGGTTCCTCCAGTAACCGGTCTCCCTAAGGCCTATATGGACTTCGCGGATGTTTTCTGCAAAAAACAAGCTGAGACTCTACCTCCTCACAGGCCTTATGATTGCCCTATCGACCTCCTCCCGGGCACTACTCCACCCCGGGGCAGAATTTATCCTCTCTCTGCCCCAGAGACTCTTGCCATGTCCGAATACGTCCAGGAGAATCTAAAAAAGGGCTTTATCCGTAAATCCTCCTCTCCTGCCGGAGCCGGATTTTTCTTTGTGTCCAAAAAAGATGGCTCCCTACGTCCTTGCATTGACTACCGCGGTCTTAATAAAATCACGGTTAAGAACCGCTACCCCTTACCCCTCATCTCTGAACTCTTTGATCGCCTCCAAGGTGCCCACATCTTTACTAAATTGGACTTAAGAGGCGCCTATAACCTCATCCGCATCAGAGAGGGGGACGAGTGGAAAACGGCATTTAACACCAGAGATGGACACTTTGAGTATCTGGTCATGCCCTTTGGCCTGTGCAACGCCCCTGCCGTCTTCCAAGACTTTGTCAATGAAATTTTTCGTGATCTGTTATACTCCTGTGTTGTTGTATATCTGGACGATATCCTAATTTTTTCTGCCAATCTAGAAGAACACCGCCAGCATGTCCGTATGGTTCTTCAGAGACTTCGTGACAACCAACTCTATGCCAAAATTGAGAAATGTCTGTTTGAATGCCAATCTCTTCCTTTTCTAGGATATTTGGTCTCTGGCCAGGGACTTCAGATGGATCCAGACAAACTCTCTGCCGTCTTAGATTGGCCACGCCCCTCCGGACTCCGTGCTATCCAACGCTTTTTGGGGTTCGCCAATTATTACAGGCAATTTATTCCACATTTTTCTACCATTGTGGCTCCTATCGTGGCTTTAACCAAAAAAAATGCTGATCCCAAGTCCTGGCCTCCTCAAGCAGAAGACGCCTTTAAACGACTCAAGTCTGCCTTTTCTTCGGCTCCCGTCCTCTCCAGACCTGACCCTTCCAAACCCTTCCTATTGGAGGTTGATGCCTCCTCAGTGGGAGCTGGAGCTGTTCTTCTACAAAAAAATTCTTCCGGGCATGCTGTCACTTGTGGTTTTTTCTCTAGGACCTTCTCTCCAGCGGAGAGGAACTACTCCATCGGGGATCGAGAGCTTCTAGCCATTAAATTAGCACTTGAGGAATGGAGGCATCTGCTGGAGGGATCAAGTTCTCCTGTTATTATCTACACCGACCACAAGAACCTCTCCTACCTCCAGTCTGCCCAACGGCTGAATCCTCGCCAGGCCCGGTGGTCTCTGTTCTTTGCCCGATTTAATTTTGAGATTCACTTTCGTCCTGCCGATAAGAACATTAGGGCCGATGCTCTCTCTCGTTCCTCGGATGCCTCAGAAGTTGAACTCTCTCCGCAACACATCATTCCACCTGACTGCCTGATCTCCACTTCTCCTGCCTCCATCAGGCAGACTCCTCCAGGAAAGACCTTTGTTCCTCCTCGCCAACGTCTCGGAATCCTCAAATGGGGTCACTCCTCCCATCTCGCAGGTCATGCGGGTATCAAGAAATCTGTGCAACTCATCTCCCGCTTCTATTGGTGGCCGACTCTGGAGACGGATGTTGTGGACTTTGTGCGAGCCTGCACTATCTGTGCCCGGGATAAGACTCCTCGCCAGAAGCCCGCTGGTTTTCTTCATCCTCTGCCTGTCCCCGAACAGCCTTGGTCTCTGATTGGTATGGATTTTATTACTGATTTACCCCCTTCCCGTGGCAACACTGTTATTTGGGTGGTCGTTGATCGATTCTCCAAAATGGCACATTTCATCCCTCTTCCTGGTCTTCCTTCTGCGCCTCAGTTGGCTAAACAATTTTTTGTACACATTTTTCGTCTTCACGGGTTGCCTACGCAGATTGTCTCGGATAGAGGCGTCCAATTCGTGTCTAAATTCTGGAGGGCTCTCTGTAAACAACTCAAGATTAAATTAAATTTTTCTTCTGCATATCATCCCCAGTCCAATGGACAAGTAGAAAGAATTAACCAGATCTTGGGTGATTATTTGCGACATTTTGTTTCCTCCCGCCAGGATGACTGGGCAGATCTCCTCCCATGGGCCGAATTCTCGTATAACTTCAGGGTCTCTGAGTCTTCCTCCAAATCCCCATTTTTCGTGGTGTACGGCCGTCACCCTCTTCCCCCCCTCCCTACTCCCTTGCCCTCTGGTCTGCCCTCTGTGGATGAAATTTCTCGTGACCTTTCCATCATATGGAGAGAGACCCAAAATTCTCTCTTACAGGCGTCTTCACGCATGAAGAGATTCGCGGATAAGAAAAGAAGAGCTCCTCCCGTTTTTTCCCCTGGAGACAAGGTATGGCTCTCCGCTAAATATGTCCGCTTCCGTGTCCCTAGCTACAAGTTGGGACCACGCTATCTTGGTCCTTTCAAAATTTTGCGTCAAATTAATCCTGTCTCTTATAAACTTCTTCTTCCTCCTTCTCTTCGTATCCCTAATGCCTTTCACGTCTCTCTTCTCAAACCTCTCATCCTCAACCGTTTTTCTCCCAAATCTGTTCCTCCCACTCCTGTTTCCGGCTCCTCGGACATCTTCTCGGTCAAAGAAATCTTAGCTGCCAAAAAGGTCAGAGGAAAAAATTTTTTTTTAGTGGACTGGGAGGGTTGTGGTCCTGAAGAGAGATCCTGGGAACCTGAGGACAACATCCTAGACAAAAGTCTGCTCCTCAGGTTCTCAGGCTCTAAGAAGAGGGGGAGACCCAAGGGGGGGGGTACTGTTACGCCGAGCGCTCCGGGTCCCCGCTCCTCCCCGGAGCGCTCGCTTCACTTTCCCCGCTGCTGCGCTCCGGTCACGTCCTCTGACCCGGGGCGCTGCGATTCCGCTGCCAGCCGGGATGCGATTCGCGATGCGGGTAGCGCCCGCTCGCGATGCGCACCCCGGCTCCCCTACCTGACTCGCTCCCCGTCTGTTCTGTCCCGGCGCGCGCGGCCCCGCTCCCTAGGGCGCGCGCGCGCCGGGTCTCTGCGATTTAAAGGGCCACTGCGCCGCTGATTGGCGCAGTGGTTCCAATTAGTGTGTTCACCTGTGCACTTCCCTATATCACCTCACTTCCCCTGCACTCCCTTGCCGGATCTTGTTGCCTTAGTGCCAGTGAAAGCGTTCCTTGTGTGTTCCTAGCCTGTGTTCCAGACCTTCTGCCGTTGCCCCTGACTACGATCCTTGCTGCCTGCCCCGACCTTCTGCTACGTCCGACCTTGCTTCTGCCTACTCCCTTGTACCGCGCCTATCTTCAGCAGCCAGAGAGGTGAGCCGTTGCTAGTGGATACGACCTGGTCACTACCGCCGCAGCAAGACCATCCCGCTTTGCGGCGGGCTCTGGTGAAAACCAGTAGTGGCTTAGAACCGGTCCACTAGCACGGTCCACGCCAATCCCTCTCTGGCACAGAGGATCCACTACCTGCCAGCCGGCATCGTGACAGTTATATCATATTTCCCGCTGGAGTTGTGATCATGGCCAGTAGGAAATATAACAATTTGCTCTCCAAAGTCATTTTGTAAGACAGCTCCGGGCTGGCTTACATTTTCGCTGTTTTGGAGGGCTTGCAACTATTTGTGCGACTTTCGCACATGATAAATCCCTGACCACTGCGAAGTGAAAAATAAAATTTACTTTCGTAGGCTCTTTTGTAGCTTTTTGCTTACAGCCAAAAGTCACACAAAAATTTGCTTGGGTGCTAATGCGACTTTTTGTGTGACTTTTTTAAGCAAAAAAAGAGCTCTAAATCCCTTGATAAAAGTCCCCTCGCCATTTTAAATAATGCACATGATGTATGTGGATAAGCTGTGCACGAGCTTGAGTTTAAGGTTGAGTGACAGGACCATATGCATGGCTAAGTACATATGTTATGTACCATGTGGTAAAAAGACTGCAGTTGTTTTTAAGTTTAAGAATAAATTAAATTATTGGGAAATAGGCCTATTGGAGATACTTAAATGTAATGGTACCATGTTCAAATTATCAAATGAAAGAAAATTTATATTCAGTGAATGAATGATTGTGCTGAGTACAGGAAATGTATGTACTATAGCTGAATTTAGAGGCAGACTGACAACACTCAGGGCCCCCAGACCAAAATAAGTAAGGGCCCCCTGCGATCCTCTGCTGCTGATCCCTCCACCACCCATACACACAAAATAAGCTAAATTGTATATATGTGAAACACTTCAAGGTAGATAAAATAATTTTCAATGACCAATAATACTGGTATACAATGAGTAAATATTTACCACCACACAATAACTGGATAATACCGCCATACTGTACTGTATAAAACCACTATATACAGACCAGTACACTATAAAGGATCTGTATACAATATATGTGATTATATACAGGACAATATGGTGGTAGATATCAGCTGTACACAGGATGTGTATACCATATAAGTGCTTACAGTTACATCAAGGGACTCACAATTTTTCTGATCAGCTGCGTCCTCTTTCCTTTTCTTCTCTGTCCGGATCAGACCGCCATGTCCATCTCTTAACATCTGCAGGACAAACATGTCAGACATTACATTTTTCCAGTGCCCTCCCCTCCTCTACACAATCTGCCCATCCATAGGGCCACAAACTGTAATAATGCCCTCCTTGGTGTCCTGCACAGTAAAAGGGCAGGTAGGTAGGTAGCCAGGTAAATAGGTAACTAGGTAGGTAGATCAGGAAGCAAGATATGTAGGTAGGTGACTAGCCAGGTAGGTAGGTTGCTAGCTAGGTAGTTAGGCAGCCATTAATGAAGGCCAGGAATGTACATAGTTAGGTTAGCCAGGTATGTAGGTAGCAAGATATGTAGGTAGGTATTTAGGCAGGCCAGGTATGTAGGTAGTTAGATAGCCAGGTATGTAGGTAAGTAGTTAGGCATCCAGGTACAAAGTTAGTAGCCAGGGTGTTAGTCAAGTAGGTAGCCAGCACCCCCTCCACCCAGTGGCTGATCCAGAATCTAGTCTCGGGAGGGGCACTGTGAAAATCCCCTATGTAGGTAGCCCTCCTATTAGTTTAGTAGTTTGTCCCCATATTAGCTAGGCAGGAACACAGTACATAGTACCTCACATTAGGTGTAGGCAGCAGAGTTAGAGTCCCCCCCCCCAAGTAGGTATAGACAGCAGAGTTAAAGTCCCCCCCCCAGTGGGTTTAGGCAGCAGAGTTAGAGTCCCCCCCCCCCCCCCAAAGTAGGTGTAGACAGCAGAGTTAGAGTCTCCCCCCCCCCCAGTAGGTGGCAGGCAACAGAGTTAGAGTCCCCCCAGTTGGTTTAGACAGCAGAGTTAAAGTCCCCCCCCCCAAGTAGGTGTAGACAGTAGAGTTAGAATACCCCCCCCCCCCAGTGGGTTTAGGCAGCAGAGTTAGAGTTGTTGTCCCCCCAAGTAGGTGTAGACAACAGAGTTGGAGCACCCCCCCCCCAGTAGGTATAGACAGCAGAGTTAGAGTCCCCCACAGTTGGTGTAGGCAGCAGAGTTAGAGCCCCCCCCCCAAGTAGGTGTAGACTACAGAGTTAGTGTCCGTCCGTCCCCCAGTAGGTGTAGACAGAAGTAGAGTTAGAGTCTCCCCCTCCAGTAGGGGCAGGCAACAGAGTTAGAGGTCCCCCCCAGTGGGTTTAGGCAGCAGAGTTAGAGCCCCCCCACCAGTAAGTGCAGGAAGCAGAGTTGGAGGTCCCCCCAGTAGGTGTAGGCAGCAGAGTTAGAGTCCCCCCAGTAGGTGTAGACAGCAGAGTTAGAGTCCCCCCCAGTAGGTGTAGACAGCAGAGTTAGGGTCCGTCTGTCCCCAGTAGGGTTAGACAGCAGAGTTAGAGTCCCCCCCACCAGTAGGTGCAGGAAGCAGAGTTGGAGTCCCCCCAGTAGGTGTAGACAGCAGAGTTAGAATACCCCCCCCCCCCACGTGGGTTTAGGCAGCAGAGTTAGAGTTGTTGTCCCCCCAAGTAGGTGTAGACAACAGAGTTGGAGCACCCCCCCCCCCCCCCGTAGGTGTAGACAGCAGGGTTAGTGTCCGTCCCTCCCCAGTAGGTTGTAGACAGAAGAGTTAGTGTCCCTCCCCAGTAGGTGTAGACAGCAGATTTAGAGCCCCCCCTCCTCGCCAGTAGGTGTAGGCAGCAGAGTTAGAGTCTCCCCCCCCCCCCAGTAGGTGCAGGAACAGAGTTAGAGTTTCCCCCAGTAGGTGGTAGACAGCATAGTTAGGGTGTGTCCCCCCCCCCCAAGTAGGTGAAGACAGCAGAGTTGGGGTCCGTCTGTCCCCAGTAGGTGTAGACAGCAGAGTTAGGGTCCGTCTGTCCCCAGTAGGTGTAGACAGCAAAGTTAGAGTCCCCCCACCAGTAGGTGCAGGAAGAAGAGTTGGAGTCCCCCCAGTAGGTGTAGGCAGCAGAGTTAGGGTCTCCCCCCCCCCCAGTAGGTGCAGGAACAGAGTTAGAGTTTCCCCCAGTAGGTGTAGACAGCATAGTTAGGGTGTGTCCCCCCCCCCCAAGTAGGTGAAGACAGCAGAGTTAAAGCCCCCCCCCCCCCCCCCCAGTAGGTGTAGGCGGCAGAGTAAGAATCCCCCCCCCCAGTGGGTTTAGGCAGCAGATTAAGAGTCTCCCCCCCCACCCCTCAGTAGGTGTAGGCAGCAGAGTTAGAGTCCCACCAGTAAGTGTAGATAGCAGAGTTGGAGTCCCCCCCAGTAGGTGTAGGCAGCAGAGTTAGGGTCCGTCTGTCCCCAGTAGGTACAGGCAGCAGAGTTGGAGTCCCCCCAGTAGGTGTAGGCAGCAGAGTTAGAGTCCCCCTCAGTAGGTGTAGGCAGCAGAGTTAGAGTCCCCCCAGTAGGTGTAGACAGCAGAGTTAGAGTCCCCCCCCTCAGTAGGTGCAGGCAGCAGAGTTAGAGCCCCCCCCCCCCCCCAGTAGGTGTAGGCAGCAGAGTAAGAGTCCCCCCCAGTGGGTTTAGGTAACAGAGTAAGAGTCTTCCCCCCCCCCCCCTCAGTAGGTGTAGGCAGCAGAGTTAGAGTCCCCCCCAGTAAGTGTAGATAGCAGAGTTAGAGCCCCCCCAGTAGGTATAGACAGCAGAGTCTCCCCCTCCAGTAGGTGCAGGAAACAGAGTTAGAGTCCCCCCCCCTTGTGGGTTTAGGCAGCAGAGTTAGAGTCCCCCCCAAGTAGGTGTGGACAGTAGAGTTAGAGTCCCCCCCCCAGTAGGTGTAGACAGCAGAGTTAGGGTCCCCCCCAGTGGGTTTAGGCAGCAGAGTTAGAGTCCCCCCCAAGTAGGTGTGGACAGTAGAGTTAGAGTCCCCCCCTCAGTAGGTGTAGACAGCAGAGTTAGAGTCCCCCCCTCAGTAGGTGCAGGCAGCAGAGTTAGAGCCCCCCCCCCAGTAGGTGTAGGCAGCAGAGTAAGAGTCCCCCCCAGTGGGTTTAGGTAACAGAGTAAGAGTCTCCCCCCCCCCCCCCCTCAGTAGGTGTAGGCAGCAGAGTTAGAGTCCCCCCCCAGTAAGTGTAGATAGCAGAGTTAGAGCCCCCCCAGTAGGTATAGACAGCAGAGTCTCCCCCTCCAGTAGGTGCAGGAAACAGAGTTAGAGTCCCCCCCCCTTGTGGGTTTAGGCAGCAGAGTTAGAGTCCCCCCCAAGTAGGTGTGGACAGTAGAGTTAGAGTCCCCCCCCCAGTAGGTGTAGACAGCAGAGTTAGGGTCCCCCCCCCAGTGGGTTTAGGCAGCAGAGTTAGAGTCCCCCCCAAGTAGGTGTGGACAGTAGAGTTAGAGTCCCCCCCTCAGTAGGTGTGGACAGCAGAGTTAGAGTCCCCCCCCCCCCCAGTGGGTTTAGGCAGCAGAGTTAGAGTTGCCCTCCCCCCAAGTAGGTGTAGACAACAGAGTTGGAGTACCCCGCCCCCGTAGGTGTAGACAGCAGGGTTAGTGTCCCTCCCTCCCCAGTAGGTGTAGGTAGCAGAGTTGGAGTCCCCCCCCCCAGTAGGTGTAGACAGCACAGTTAGAGTCTCCCCCCCAGTAGGTGCAGGCAACAGAGTTAGAGTTTCCCCCCAGTAGGTGTAGACAGCAGAGTTAGGGCCTGTCCGTCCCCAGTAGGTGTAGATAGCAGTTAGAGCCCCCCCACCAGTAGGTGCAAGCAGCAGGGTTGGAGTTCCCCCCCCCCCCAGTAGGTGTAGACAGCACAGTTAGAGTCTCCCCCCCAGTAGGTGCAGGCAACAGAGTTAGAGTTTCCCCCCAGTAGGTGTAGACAGCAGAGTTAGGGCCTGTCCATCCCCAGTAGGTGTAGATAGCAGTTAGAGTCCCCCCACACCGGTAGGTGCATGCAGCAGAGTTGGAGTCCACCCAGTAGGTGTAGGCAGCAGAGTTAGAGCCCACCCAGTAGGTGTAGGCAGCAGAGTTAGAGCCCCCCCAGTAGGTGTAGACAGCAGAGTTAGCGCCCCCCATAGGTTTAGGCAGCAGAGTTAGAGTCTCCCCCCACCCCTCAGTAGGTGTAGGCAGCAGAGTTAGAGCCCCCCCAGTAGGTGTAGACAGCAGAGTTAGAGTCCCCACAGTTGGTGTAGGCAGCAGAGTTAGAGCCCCCCCAAGTTGGTGTAGAGAGCAGAGTTTTGGGTTCCCCCCTAAGTAGATGCAGACAGTAGAGATAGAACCCCCCCCCCCCAGTAGGTATAGGCAGCAGAGTAAGAGCCCCCCAGTGGGTTTAGGCAGCAGAGTTAGTCTACCCTCACCCCCCAGGAAGTGTAGACAGCAGAGTTATAGTCCCCCCAGTAGGTATAGACAGCAAAGTTAGAGTCCCCCCCCAAGTAGGCGTAGACAGCAGAGTTAGGGTCTGTCCGTCCCCAGTAGGTGTAGACAGCAGTTAGAGTCCCCCCCACCAGTAGGTTCAAGCAGCAGAGTTGGAGTCCCCCCAGTAGGTGTAGGCAGCAGAGTTAGAGCCCCCCAAGTAGGTGTAGACAGCAGAGTTAGAGTCCCCCCAGTAGGTGTAGACAGCAGAGTTAGTCCCCACAGTTGGTGTCTAGGCAGCAGAGTTATCGCCCCCCCCAGTAGTTGTAGACAGCAGAGCTAGAGTTCCCACAGTTGGTGTGGGCAGCAGAGTTAGAGCCCCCCCAAGTTGGTGTAGACTACAGAGTTAGGGTCCGTCCGTCCCCAGTAGGTGTAGACAGCAGAGTTAGAGTCCCCCCCCCCACCAGTAGGTGCAGGCAGCAGAGTTGGAGTCCCCCCAGTAGGTGTAGGCAGCAGAGTTAGAGTCCCCCCCCCCAAGTAGGTGTAGAGAGCAGAGTTTTGGGTTCCCCCCTAAGTAGGTGCAGGCAGTAGAGTTAGAAACCCCCCCCCCCCCCAGTAGGTATAAGCAGCAGAGTAAGAGCCCCCCCAGTGGGTTTAGGCAGCAGAGTTAGAGTCTCCCCTCACCCCCAGGAAGTGTAGACAGCAGAGTTAGAGTCCCTCCAGTAGGTATAGACAGCAGAGTTAGAGTCCCCCTCCGAGTAGGTGTAGACAGCAGAGTTAGAGTCCCCCCCCCCCTAGTAGGTGCAGGCAGCCCCCTTCCCAGGTTAAAAAATAAAATAAAAATGATTCTCACCTGTATGTGTCCCACTCAGCAATCTCCTCAGCAGCAGGGTCCCGCGTCTGTCTTCCTCCACAGTGCAGGCGGCGATGTGTGACGTCGTTGGCGCCTGCGCTGCGTGGGGGCGGAGGTCACGTCTCCTCTATGTAAGTCGCAGATGCGCTCACACAGAGGGGCGCCTTCTCCTGTATGTACATGTACCGCGCATACAGGAGTAGGCAGGACTGTCTGCTGGGGATCTGGGACAAGTGTTCAGGATCCTCAGTAGCGGCGGCAGCGCCCCCCTCACCCGGCCGGGCCCTCGGACGACATCCGATTGGAACAGCCGGTCAGTCCGCCCCTGGCTGTATTTGAATTTTGTGACTAAAAGTATGTGATTGCAGTATGCTGGTTAAAATCAGAAAAGGTTTACTAATAATTGGTCTTATATGGAACGAAATATGAGTATTTCATTCTATATCAAATTATCCCCGCCGTGATCCCCATATCTGATCCATCTCCTAGCACTGGTATTACAAAATTTGGACATTACCCTCCCTCCCGAGCTTCCCCTTTGGGACCCTCAGACCGGACTGTATCACATAACTTTGGGATCCCGCCATCAGGTGTGACCAACTTCTCCGTACCCCATCCTACCCTCCCCACCAACCACCACTTTCACTATACCATCATATAAGTATATCTACTGTACGCTTCTCCATTTACATGTGATGATGCATTGCTACCTTATGTACGGTCTCCCATGACCCTATTTTCGCAGTATTCTCTACTATAATCCCTGAGGAGCTAGCTGTAGCCACACGGATTAGCGAAACTCGTTGGCTTAATGCAATCTCCGTCAAATGCATATGTATACCTCTAACTATGCAACACATACAACTGTGGGTCTGAAACATGAATACTATTATATACCCCTGGTTACCACCCTCGGGTTTTGATATTATATTGTATTGTATTTACCACATGTATGTCTATTCTTGAAAGAGTATCAGTGCGTTATACATAATATATTATACTGTATATTGGATCTCATGGGCCAATGGCCATGCTCAACCGCTCCTTGGCGACACAGTATTATTGTTTGGTTGTCCCCTCTGTAGCCTAGGGTCACTAGGAGGTTCCAGTGTAGGCCCAGGTCATTAGGACAGGGGACCTGCAGTATTGCCAGGCAGGGCCACTAGATAGGGATATACCATTCACCCCGTGTTCATCTATGATCCAATTTATACTATCCTTCTTTGTCAATGTAAATACTACTGGCCCGTACCAGTCGCTACACGAATATAGTGTTGTACTTTAATAAATATATTGCATATGAAATATGCAATATATCAGGTTTAGTTATTAGTTAATGTTTATATATATATATATATATATATATATATATATATATATATATACCGTATTTATCGGGGTATACCACGCATCGGCCTATAACACGCACCCTCATTTTACCACGGATATTTGGGTAAAAAAAGTTTTTTACCCAAATATCCATGAAAAAATGAGGGTGCGTGTGTGCGCGTGTATACCCCGATATACCCCCAGGAAAGGCAGGGGGAGAGAGGCCGTCGCTGCCCGCTTCTCTCCCCCTGCCTTTCCTGGGGTCTAGAGCGCTGCTGTCGGCCCTTTTCACCCCCTGATAACCAGGGAGAGAGAAGTGGCGCCGACAGCCAGGGGGAGAGAAGGGGCAGCGGCACCCATTGCCGGCGCAGCTGCCCCGTTGCCTCCCCCCATCCCCGGTGGCATAATTACCTGAGTCCGGTCCGCGCTGCTCCGCTGCTCCAGGCCTCCGTCGTGCATCCCCGGCGTCATTGCTATGCACGGCGCGGCGCATGACGTCAGAGCGCCGCGCCGTTCAGCGCATAGCAATGACGCCGGGGACGCACGACGGAGGCCTGGAGCAGCGGAGCAGCGCGGACCGGACTCAGGTAATTATGCCACCGGGGATGGGGGGAGGCAACGGGGCAGCGGCGCCGGCAATGGGTGCCGCTGCCCCTTCTCTCCCCCTGGCTGTCGGCGCCGCTTCTCTCTCCCTGGCTATCGGCGCCGGCACCGATAGTCAGGGGGACAGAACGGGCAGCGGCGCCGATAACCAGGGGGTGAAAAGGGCCGACAGCAGCGCTCTAGACCCCAGGAAAGGCAGGGGGAGAGAAGCGGGCAGTGACGGCCTCTCTCCCCCTGCCTTTCCTGGGGGTGTATCGGCGTATAACACGCACACAGACTTTAGGCTAAAAATTTTAGCCTAAAAAGTGCGTGTTATACGCCGATAAATACGGTGTATATATATATATATATATATATATATATATATATATACACACTAAGTAAGGATTTGGTAATCAAAATTTATATGGTAATTGTTTATTGAAAATTCTTTCTTTTGAGTATCAAATATGTTTTTAAACTCAAAACAGGGGCAAATGTAAAATATTATGAGATGTATTTGTGGTATTTTTTAATATCACATAATAACCAAGGTTATTAAATACATGCCACATGCTCACCAGTTGTCAAAGGAAATCATGTCTATAGATAGACAACATGACACACTATATACTATTTCAGTATATATATGTAGCAGGAGAATAGTCATGTCGAGACTTCAGAGAAGTACCATATTTGTAGAGCTAGTAGTATCCAATCAGATAACAACATAACATGACATAATGTATACACCCACAAGTTAAATATATAAATTCAGCCAACCCACTAGGAGGAGATATATACTTTTAATAAACCATATTTGTATATTTATGGATAGTAGACACAGGATCACTTGGGATAGACACACCCACATTTATAAAGGACACGCCTTCAATCATGATGGACACACCCACATTTATAAAGGACACACCTTCAATCATGATGGACACACCCACATTTATAAAGGACACACCTTCAATCATGATGGACACACCCACATTTATAAAGGACACACCTTCAATCATGATGGACACACCCATCATTTGAGCATAAGTTTCTTCAGAGAAAGCCAGGATGGGACGAACAGAGGGAGGAACGGATGAAGGTCTCCAAGGACATCCTGCACAGCTCCAGAACAAGGAGGATGACAGCTAGCGGAAGCTAACAGAGGCGGCCATCTTAAAATGGACATTTAACCCCTTGCCGCTATAGGACGTATGCATACGTCCAATAATCTGACACGTTCACACAATTGGATGTATGCATACGTCATATCGATCTCCTGCACTGCCGCAGGAAGCGCAGGAGGTCGGGGACAGGACATGGCTGTTAATCACACAGCTGCCGGTGCCGGGATCGCGCCGGTCCCGGCAGCATTAACCCTCTAGGTGCCGTGATCAATCCTGATCACGGCATCTATAGTATTGACAGGGGGAGTGCTCTCCCCCTGTTCTCCAATGGTGGTGCCGCGATACGATCGCAGGTCGCCGTTGGTTGCTATGGCAGCAGGAGGTCAGATCATGAGGCTGGATCGCACAGGCTGTAGTGTCTGCAGCTTATCAGGTTAAACTGTGCTGCAGTACAAATGTATTGCAGCATAGTATAACCTGTAAAAAGTGTAAAAAATAAAATAAAAAGTTCTTCAATAAAAGTATGAAGTGTAAAAGAAAAAAAAAATGCCCCTTTCCCAATAAAAGCTCTGTATTATTACCAAAAAAGATCAAAAACACAAATCATATACATAATAGGTATTGCCACGCCGTAATGACGTGTACTATAAAACTACAATGTAAATTATTCCGCTTAGTGAGCGCCGTAAAAAAAAACATAAAAAAAGCGCAAAATTTGCCAATTTTGGTACAAATAGCGGAATAAAAAAGATCAAAAGGTAGCACGTATCGCAAAAATGAAAAGTACAGCTCATCCCACAAAAAATAAGCCCTTACTCAATGGCGTTGACGAAAAATAAAAAAGTTACGGCTGTTGGAAAATGAATGGCAGAAAAATAATTTTTGCTCGGAAAAGGAAAAAGAACATAGAAAGCTATATAAAATGGGTATGACCATAATCATACTGACCCACAGAATAAATATAGCATCACTTTTACCGCACAGTGTACACTATAAAAAAATTTTTTTTTAAAACGCCAGAAATTTTTCAGCTTTTCACAATATTTTGAAGTTTTTCACAAAAAAATGTCAACAAAAATGCACCACATATATAAAGTACAATATGTCACGAAAAAACAATCTCAGAATCGCTCTGCTCAGAAAAAGTGTCCTAAAGTTATTATCTTTTAAAGGGACACATGTCAAGTTTAAAATAAAAGAGCCTGGTCATTGAGGTAAAAGATGGGTCCGTCCTTAAGGGGTTAAGGATGGATCCAGCACACTGGATAAAGTACTAAGGAAGAAATCCCAGCTGGTGAGACAAGATTTATGGACATGCCTACATAACCCTCCTACATTATTTACTTATACTAAGGACTGCCTTTATATGAAGATTTCTTGTTTTATGTACTGTCTCCCGTGATGTCAAGAAGATTACAATACAATAAATGTTTGTTTTTTATACAAACGAGCTCACTCACTCCATGGTCAGATCGGATTAGGCTCCTTTCACACTGCCGGTATGCTCCGGCAAATTCAGCCGTCAAACTCCCTCTTTTTATTTATTTATTTTGTATTTTGCTGGCCGTAATTTTGTCGGGGAAAAAATAGTGCTTGAAACGCTTTTCTCGATACCTAAAATAACGGACTTCACACTGCCGGAGACATCCTACAGTGTGAACGTAGCCTTGTAATTTTGCATTCCGGTTATATTTAACAGATTTACATATAAAAAAAAAAAAAACAGGACTAACATCTAACCTGAAGAAAACAGGGTTAAAGGGGACTAAAGAGAAGCCGTTACGATGTGTGGAGCATTGGATGAAAGTGATATTCAGTGATGAATCACCAATCTCCATTGATGATTCCAAAATTTTGCCAAAACATAGTTGTTTTTTTTTGTTTTTTTTATAATTTTACCCTACCTGAGCATGAATAAGATACATCAATATGCACAGTAATTTGCTTTCATTTTTTGAAATGTTTCATAAAACCAGAATGTTCACATAATTCGAGTAAACATGCTGAGACACTGGTATCTTTGGCTTGGGGTTGCAAACCTGGGATGGTTGTTACAGAACAATGTGTGTCAGTATCTGTCAGTATGTTTCATTCTCCTTGAGGGTAGGAACACACGTTGAAGAAATACTGAAGATGAAAAGGTGATGTATGACATCTTCCTTAATATTTCCCCTTCCAGTTTAACCCATTTCTGCCTTTGTCACATTTTCAGCTGCAGAAAATTAGCAGCGTATCTGCAACGTGTGTTCCTAACAGAGAAAGGGATTTAACACGTGTGGAGGTGGCAAAGCTCCTCTGTTATGTAGGTAAAACAATGTGGCACACTTATGGTTACAGATCTCATACAAGGTACAAAAGCTTGATGGTTGCAGTACATCCTAGCTGGAAGTATTTTTTTCCATTTCACACTGTCAGTAGTATGTAGAACATGACCAATATTACTCTCTCTAACAGGTCATTGGTAACATTACAGGAGCTTTGGGCTAATGTTGGTTTCACTCAACCCCATGAACAATAATGACTTCACACTGTTTAAAAAAAACTGCCACAATTAAACAGTAACGCAAGTGCCGCAAGATTGAACTGACCAAGCCACAAAACAGAACTCTGGGCAGCCAACCTGATGCTACATGCTTCTCACCATTCCCTCACAGCTTAAAGTTTCCAACAATCCCTCCTCAACTCAGCTTTAATGTACCCTGGTTTGAGTCTAGCCAATAGGCATAACTAAGTGTTCAGAATGGACGCGGACAGCCCTACCTGGGGTCCCATTGGGGCCATGGTTCTAGGTGGCACTTTGCTGCTCAAGTTTTTCTTCTCCCCCAAAAGAATGTGTGGCTCTTAAATTCTGTGAGCTGCGGCAGGGGCTGCCGTGACTGAGGAGGGAAGCACTGACATTGCACCGAAGAGCTGGAGGTCGTCAGTAATGGCGGCAGCCGGGACACACCCTGCCTACACCAGTGCACCTGAGCCTGCTGAAGACACAGGCCAGGAGAGATATGGGGGGGGGGGGGGGGTTGAAACTGCACACCACAGGGGGATCAGAGGTGGGGGTAATTAACATGGCACAGGGAGATCGGGGAGGGGGGTATTGGGAATGAAATTGCACAGGAACTCTGCTGCCTTTACCTACTGTTGGGGGAACTCTGCTGCCTGTACCTACTGTGGGGGAACTCTGCTGCCTGTACTACTGTGGGGGAACTCTGCTGCCTATACCTACTGTTGGGGGAAACTCTGATGCCTATACCTACTGTGGGGGAACTCTGCTGCTGCCTATACCTACTGTGGGGGGAACACTACTGCATCCTATACCTACTGTGGGGAACTGCTGCCGCCTATACCTACTGTGGGGAAACATTGCTGCTGCATATATCTACTGTGGGAAAACACTGTTGCCGCATATACCTACTGTGGGGGAACTGTGGCCACCTATACCTAATGTGGGGGAACTGCTGCTGCCTAGCCAATGTATGGGACTAATATGTTCCTGCCTAGCTAATATGAGGACAAACTACCAAACTGTTAGGAGGGCTACCTATATAGGGGGTTTTCATACCGGGGGCAGCTATCTGGAGGACACTAACCACCCGGGGGCATGACCTACTAGGGACCACTACCTCCGGGGGGGGGGGGGCACTACTTACTCGTGGGAAACTTTCGTAAGCTACACCTTATTTTCTGTCCGCTAAATACAAAATACTCTGATAGTGCCCCTCCTGAGACTAAACTCTGGATCCGCCACTGGGTGGAGGGGGGTGCTGGCTACCTACCTGACTAACTACCTGGCTACCTAATGTTATACCTGAAAGCCTAACTACTTACCTACATATCTTGCTACCCACCTACATACCTGGCTACCTAACTATGTACATACCTGGCCTTCATACATGGCTGCCTAACTACCTAGCTAGCCACCTACCTACATGCCTGGCTACCTACCTGGCTATCTGATCTACCTACCTACCTGGCTACCTACCTACTTGCCCTTTTACTGTGCAGGACACCAAAGGGGATTATTACAGTTTGTGGGTCTATAGATGGAAAGATTGTGTAAAGGAGTCTAACATGTTTGTCCTGCAGATATGAAGAGACATGGCGGTCTGCAGATCAGAAAAGACATGATTGTGAGTCCCTAGATGTATATAATGCCTTATATGGTATATAGATTTCTGTACAGCTGGTATCTACCGCTATATGGGCACTGTATACAGTGGGGAAAAAAGTATTTAGTCAGCCACGAATTGTGCAAGTTCTTCCACTTAAAAAGATAAAATACCTGTCATCAACTATGAGAGACATAATGAGAAAAAAAAAATCCATAAAATCACATTGTCTCATTTGTAAAGAATTTAATTGCAAATTATGGTCGAAAATAAGTATTTGGTCAATAACAAAAGTTCATCTCAATACTTTTACTCAGCATTTCACTCTAAGACCCAGGCAGCACAATGTCTTGGCCAGCCCTGAGTATAGGGGGAGCAAAACACATCTGTTGGCCCCACACCTGGGTAAGGTATATTACAACTTCAGAAGCTCATCCTAGTCAGTTATATACAGGCTCTGCAAACCAAATAATTACAGTGCAGTTATACCCAGTGACTACAAGGGGCATCTTTTTTGGAATCCTTCACTTTCCTATTTTATGCAGTCCAGTCTGCCATGTTGCTTCTTTCAGTCATCTTTGTCTCTTTTCTTTTCTAGCCCCCTATTAGTGATCCTCTACAAAAATGTCCAATACCATAGTACCCTCATAACTATAGTTATTCTCTAAAACAAACAGTGTCCCGGATAGTAATAAATCCCTTCTTTTTGACCCACACAGTAAGCCCATGTACCGCCGAATTTTTGCACGGTAATTCCATTGCAGCAAAGACCCCTTATTTTTAATGGGATTCTGCTGCAGTGTGCACACGGCGGAATTTTCTCAGCAGATGTTTCTGCCATTAAAATTCAGATTTAGGTCTCCACTGAAAGAATGAAAAAATAAATGATTTCCATAGAATCTGCTCCTGAATGCTTTGCCATCTATGGAGATGGAGCATTGCCAAGTGGTTCCAGTGACAGCAGAACATGCTATTTGTGGAATGTCCGCCTGTATTTTCTGGTAAGTATGGATTCTTGCAAATCACTTACCATAAAAGTGTAGTTCTTCATGGTGGCCATGTCATCCATGTAACGCAAAGATGGTTTCAGTCTGTCAGCAAGGAAGCTACTGTCATGGAGCTACATCTCCCTATATGGCAGTGGTCTCCAACTGTGGACCCCCAGATGTTCAAAACTACAACTTCCAGCATGTCCAGACAGCCAACAGCTCTCAGGCTCTCACATCCTCATGACGTGAAAGTGAAGACATTTTAATATTCATCATGAGGTGGGCCAGGCAGCAAATTTTGAGGAGGCAGGGGAGCTCGGCGAGCCGGCTCCCCATCTCCATTTCACACAGCAGTGCAATACCAAAGAATGAATAAACGACCATTAATTTGCAACTACTATACCAATTAATGTAAGTAACCTTTCTTTTAAAAATGTCACCCTTGTGCCAGGAAGAGTAACCGGAATGCTCACCACTGTGTGGTGCAGCAGAAACAAGATCTGAAAATACCTCATAATGACAGATAGGGGGTGCCCACTAAGGCTCTGCTATCCTATATGGAGGAGGCATTCTTGTTCCCTGCTCCTGTACAATAATGTGGCTATATGTACATTGTAGTGCTGTAGTACAGTAGAATCTTGTAGTCTGTCTGATGCAAGGGCCCTGCAGAAGACACCATAATATACAGTATTTTATTATTGTCTATTAACATGTGCAATACATTTTAATCAAATCATTGGACACATCCCTTACCTTTCTTTTTTTTCTTTCTATAATCCTTAGCCTAGTAGGACTGTTTGGCATTTTGTTTTGCTTACAGAATCTCCCAATAGCAGACATGGGGAATAAAAAAAGTGTCCACTATTGAGAGATGTCCCTTATTGGGAAAAAGGCTCAGAATTCTTCCTAAATGATGGAATTTTGTACTGTACTCACTCCTGAGTGTAATTACCTATAAAACATGATAAAAAGGAATATTACAGTAGAATCTCACAGTGCCGTTTAATCACCCCTTATCCCTCCCCCCGTATCATTTCACCCCCCTTTATACCCTGTGCCACCTTATTGCCCCATGCCTTGTGCCAAATATACCCCCCCTTACCCTCTGTGCCACATAATTTCCCCTCAATCAACCTGTGCAATTTCATTCCCCCTTTATTACCCTCTTTTTAAATTCATCACCCCCCCTCCTCTTTATGAAGTGGCACAGGGGGATAAAGGGGGAATAAAATGACACAGGGGGTGGTAAAGAGGGGGTGATCAATTTGCACAGAGCAAAGGTTGAATTAAAAAGCATAGGGGGGATCAAGAGGAAATTATGTGGCACAGGGGGTAATAAGGGGGGGGGGGGTTGATTTGGCACAGGGGAATAAAGTGGCACGGGGGATCAGGGAATGAGGGGGATAAATGATGGGGCCGGTGGACGTACAGAAGCAGGAGACCACTGTTTAAACATTGGTCTTCTGCTTCTGTGCTGGGGCTTCTGCAGGAGGGTGAAGCAGGGACCTTGGGCCCCTTACTTCGGTATTAACTGTACCCCCTGACAGCGGCCCTGTGTACAAGGTAGGACCGGCACATAAGCTTGGTTGTCCCCTAGTGGGGTGTTTTGTCCCCTAATGGAAGTGTATTGTCTCCTATTGTCCCCTATTGGGAGTGTTTTGTACCGTAATGGGAGTGTTTTGTCCCCTTTCGGGTATGTCCATGTCCGCTATCGGGAATGTCCCCTATTCGGCGGGTGCTAATACATTAAGTCTTATGGGACTCTGCCGGGGAATTAACTGTCCCCTATTGGGAGGTGTCCGCTAAGGGAGATTTCACTGTAGTAGCCAGACACACCTGTGAACATGAACAATAACAGTTCCCTTCTAGGTCACATCTACTCAATTGGCTGTATTGACTGGCTTCTTGTTGCACGTGTATGTTGACTGCAATTATACAGACTTTAATTTGCACTCGTACTTTCTATTGTTACTTTGTTTACGTTAGGAATGACCTCTGTAAGAGCTGGAAAATCTCCCCTCCTAAATATTAATCTAAGATAAAGAGGCAGATAGTGTTTTTACTACAGAGCCAACTAGAATGGAAAAAGTTATCATGATCTTTTCATTCTCAAAGTCATGATCCTTAAATTGCATGAAAATTCCAATATTTCAAAGTTCACAAATCCATAATAAATCCACACGTGTTATAAGTAGTTTGTGATGTGGATTCACTACAGAATTTACCCCTATACATTTGTAATGTCGCAGTACAGGACATGGTCCTGTACTACCCTTAGGCCCTATCAGGTTGAGACCCTCAGTGACCTGGGGTCTCCCCTGCAGGGTCTCCCCCTGTTGTTTTCAGAATGCTGTGTATACTGCTTTAATGTATAGACAGGATCCAAATGTATAGATAGAGCAGATGACCTGTGAGAGGTTGTCTCAAGGACCTGTGTAAGTCTGTCACATGTTATGTTATGCAATCACATGATTTGTTGTCACATGTTCTCGCAGAGAGCAGCAGCTTAACCTATGACCCGCAGCTTGACCAATGGACTTTAGTACAGCCCCCCACTATATAAAGGGGTGGCCATTACAATTCACTCTCTTCCCTTTGAGATCAGTCTTTACTGAGAACCAGCAAACACCAGAGATCTCAGTACCAGTGACCAGCTAACTAGAAGGCCACAAAGCTACAGTCATTCCAGTAAGTCTAAAGTCTATGTCTGCTGACACTACAAGTAGTCAAGTCCTGCATATAGTCAAGCCTCAAGATAATTGTCTCAAGTCTATTACAAGTAAAATTGGTCCCAGCAAGCTGTGAGGTCTTCTGAGTTCCAGGCCACCTCTCTGGGAATCTTGCCTAGCTGTGAAGATAATACCATCTGTCTTAAACTCAGTAAAGCCTCCATTAAACCATAACTGGTTGTGGACTCTCCTTTCCTTAACTAGCCATTGGAATAGCAGAGATACCGTTCGTGTGGTTCCAGTACCAAAAAACCCTCTGGCGCCACGAACACTAGGGGTTAATAGCATTTTACCCCAGGGGTTAATACCATCTGATCCCACCACCTACACCACTACACCCGTGGTCCTGCCATACACCAGTGGTCCACCACACATTGAAGTGGATAAAAATGAACATTCTGTGGATTTTACAATCTGCACCAGAGATCAATTTCTTTGCAGAAATATTCTCCAGCATGCGGATTGAAATCTGCACATAAAAATCCGCCCATATTAATATTTCATTTTACATGATAGTAATAATTAAAAAAAAAACAATAATCATCATCATTTTTATCAAAAAAAGATTAAGTTCTTTACATTCAAAGGTTCTTTACCAGGGGTCTTTGGATAGATTGTAAGGGGTCTGTAAATTTTAATTGAAGTAAAAGCCTCTAACTAAAATGCATAATTTTCACATACCGTATTTATCGGCGTATAACATGCACTTTTAAAACTTAAATTAAAAGGGGTACTACCGTGCTGACAACTTATCCCCTATCTAAAGGATAGGGGATAAGTTGCCTGATCACGCAGGGTCCCGCCGCTGGGGACCCCCGCGATCTCGCATGCAGCACCCCGCTCTCATCAGGCCCCGGAGCGATGTTCGCTCCGAGTCTGATGACTGCCAATCACGGGGCCGGAGTATCGTGATGTCACGGCTCCGCCCTCATGTGACGTCACACTCCGCCCCTCAATGTAAGTCTATGGCAGGGCTGTCTCGCCCCCTGCCATAGACTTGCATTGAGTGGCGGAGAGTGACATCACACGGGGGCGGAGCTGTGATGTCACGATCACCAGCTCCATCATCAGACCTGGAGCGGATGTTCGCCCCGGGGTCTGATGAGAGCGGGGTGCTGCATACGAGACCGCGAGGGTCCCCAGTGGCGGGACCCCACGTGATCAGGCAACTTATCCCCTATCCTTTAGATAGGGGATAAGTTGTCAGCACGGTAGTACCCCTTTAAGGCAAAAATCCTGCCTGCGTGTTATATGCTGATAAATCTTCTGGTCCCTGATTTAAAGCGTCCGCAGCAGCGGCTGCTTGTTAAGTATTAGCAGCGCGGCCGCAGCCACTTTAAATCAGTGACCAGCGGCGTCTCCTCCCCGCTCTGCTTTTAATTTTTCTTACCTCCCGCCTCCCTCATCATTCCCCCTTTTCCTTGCTTTTCATAGTTTTTTTTATTTTCCTTACCTGGCAGCACTTCGGCAGGCCAGGTCAGGCAGAGGGTCTTGTCGGCTGTGGTCAGTGAAGCAGATGAGGCATGTCCTCTCCCGACTTCTCTGCACGGCATCAGAGACGTCACTTTTCATTTTCTGCAGTCGCCGAACTCTGACTAGCAAAGTGACATGAAAAGTGACGTCCCTGATGCCGTGCAGAGGAACCCGGGAGAGGATGTCATTCATCTGCTTCACTGACCATCGCCCTCAAGATCCCCCGCCTGACCTGGCCTGCAGAAGCGCAGCCAGGTAAGGAAAATAAAAAAAAAATATAAAAAGCAGGGAAAAGGGGGAATGATGAGGGAGGGGAGGAATAGCATAGGAGGAACATGACGGGGGGATGATGAGACAGGGGGAAATGATGAGGGGGGGGGGGGTGATGGGGGTATGATGAGACAGGGTGGGGATGATGAGACAGGGGAAATGATGGTGGGGGGAGGCGCTAAAGGCTTAATGTCTGTATGGCTAGTGGTGGTCTATGACAGGGGGAAATTATGAGACATGGGGGGTGGCGATGAGAGGGGTAAATGTGGCACAGGAACTGATAAAATGGAAGGAATGATGTGGCACTGGAGGGGAATGGGACCAAACTGAGGTGCAGAAGAAAACAAAGTTGGGGGGATGATTTGGCATTTAGTCCAAGTAATTTATTTTACATTTTATTTTTTTTAACTTTAATTTTCCTTTCAAAATGGGGGTGCGTGCTACACGCCAGTGCGTGTTATACGCCGATAAATATGGTAATTATTTTTGTAACGCATCCCCAAAAGGAACTCTGTAACAAGGCCCCCACCTACCATGTGCCATTTATAATATTGGTGTCTTCTTATGTGGCACAGGGACATTATGGCCAATTGAAATTCCTGGATCTGGGTGCAACTGCTACCGCTGCAACACTATTAATACATTATCATCAGAGATAAGCGAGCAGAGTTTTGTAAACCTGGTCTCTTTCAGAACATTGAGGTGACAGCAGCTCACCAAACTTTCAAACATTTCCCGTTTCGGCTTGTGCAAGCCTGGCAATGGCGTTAATATTATCAGAAGGGATGAGGAAAATTTTTGGTTTTGGCACCTAAATGAACTGAGGAAGTACTTGAAACACAGAGATGACGTCAGGGTAGCTCAGTATACCTTGCAGCTATCAGCAAGATCACATGACTTCAGGTTATCCAATCATTGCTTTGCATTATGTGCCATACAGCTCCCAGGCCAATGAGGATACAGCATAGGGAGGGGTTTAAGAGGCTAATAAAGCCCCATGCACTGCATTGCTACTTCGGAGTAAGAAAGCTGAGAAAGCAAGAACTACTGATCCCAGAAAGCCTTTACAAATTCAATAGAATTTCAAAGCAAGATGAGCAAAGTATTGATCAGTGGGCTGACCTCAGACAGTGACCTTCTGTCACCTGCAGTGCTGTGTCCAGTTGGTGTACTACAAATTCCAGAAGTGAACAAGCCCATAAAAGCAATCACATTACAACAGTCGCAGCAGTTGGCTCAGCAGGCACAGCAGTTAAACCAATTGTCCGCCATGATGCAGCAGTTTCTTTCTGACCAGCAACAACCGCAGCAGCAACAGCCTCCTCCTGTTCAAGTAAGGCCTCCCGCTCCTGCAGTCACCATAGGTTTCAAGCTCCGTCTGTCCCTTCCCGAGAAGTATGAGGGGGATCCCAAGTCCTGTCATGGTTTTGTGACACAGCGCTCCATACACAACGAGCTAATGGCGGAACAGTTCCCTACGGAAGGAGCAAAGGTTGCCTTTGTCGTCAGTCTGTTAACTGGAAGGGCCCTGGCCTGGGCAACCCCATTATTGGATCGCAGTGACCCACTCACTGCCAGTCTTCAGGCTTTCTTGGCAGAATTCCGAAACATATTTGAAGAACCTGCTTGTGCTTCTTCCGCTGAAACGGCCCTGCTGAGTCTTTCCCAGGGCAACTCCTCTGTAGGAGAATATGCCATCCGTATCTGTACCCTGGCTTCAGAGTTGTCTTGGAATAATGAAGCTCTTTGTGCCACCTTCAAAAGAGGACTTTCTAGCCATATCAAGAATGTCCTTGCAGCCCGGGAATTGCTTTCTACTCTGAATGATCTCATACAGTTGGCCTCTCGGATTGATGTCCGTTTCTTTTAAGGACGTGAGGAACAACCTCAGGAAAGGGAGTATGCAGGACCTCAGAGCTTTCCTCGCATGGCACCAGTCTTCCATTAACCACCGCAACCTTCTTCGTTGCCTCCCGCAGTGGAGGCTATGCAGGTGGATCGGTCTCGCCTGACTTTGCAGGAAAGAACTCACTGCTGAGCGGAGAATCTTTGCCTCTACTGCACCAGTGCAGATCATTTCCAGGGATTACCTGTAGGGAACGCTTGCACCTAGGGTTTGTGGGAGAGGCTTCCCTAGGTGTGAACACCTGCTCTGCATGCTTAAATTTGAAGGTTCAGCTTTCTCTACCCACCAAAGGGATTATTTCCGTTCTTGCCTTCCTGGACTCTGGTTCAGCAGGAAATTTTATTGATGCCTGTTTAGTACATAGGTATCATCTGCCGTTATTTCGCCTATTGAAGCCCTTGTACATCTCAACGGTCAACAGAGAAAATTTGGACTGTACTGTGCTATACCACACATGACCATTAACTATGCAGGTTGGAGCCTTGCATAAGGAGAACTTGTCCTTCTATGTACTTCCTCACTGTACCTCTCCTCTCCTGCTTGGCCTTCCTTGGTTACAACTCCATGCTCCGCAGCTAGATTGGAATACTGGAGAAGTTCTCCGGTGGGGACCTTATTGCATCGACCACTGTATTCATACTCGTCAATCTAAGTTGGAGCCTCCTTCTGCTCCTCTTCCCGCTTTGCCTTCATATCTTCAGGACTATGCGGACGTCTTCAGTGAGAAACAAGCTGAAGTTTTGCCACCTCATTGTCCCTACGATGGTCCTATCGACCTATTGCCTGGGACCACTCCTCCTCGCGGAAGAATTTATCCATTGTCTATTCCCGAACTCAGGCCATGTCTAAATATATTCAAGAAAATCTTCTAAAAGGCTTTATCAGGAAGTCATCTTCCCCTGCCGGAGACGGATTCTTCTTTGTAGAGATAAAAAACGGTTCTTTGTGTCCTTGCATTGACCATCTCCGCCTGAATAAAATCACCGTCAAGAACCTCTACCCACTTCCCTTGATTTCGGAATTATTTGATCGTCTCTGTGGAGCAAGGATCTTCTCCAAACTTGACCTTCGCATAGGAGAAGGTGACGAATGGAAGACTGCGTTTAATACTCGGGATGGACATTTTGAGTATCTTGTGATGCCGTTCGGACTATGTAATGCTCCAGCAGTCTTCCAGGAGTTCATCAATGATATCTTTCATGACCTCTTTTACACCTGTGTCGTGCTTTATTTGGACGATATTCTCATCTACTCGTCCAATCTTCAGACTCATCGTTCCCACATCCGCCAAGTCTTACAAGGTCTCCGAGACAATCATCAATACGCTAAACTTGAGAAGTGTATTTAAAAAAAAAAAACAGTTTTCCTTTTCTGGGTTACATCGTTACTAGTCAAGGTCTACAGATAGATCCAAAAAAGTTGTCAGCTGTACTAGACTGGCCCCAGCCTTCTGGCCTAAATGCTATTCAGCGCTTTTTCGGTTTTGCCAATTACTATCGCCAATTTATTCCTCATTACTCCACCTTGGTAGCGCCCATTGTCTCTCTCACCTAGAAGACTTCTAATCCCAAGGTCTGGAATCCAGAGGCTGAAAATGCTTTTAAACAGTTAAAGACCGCCTTCGCTTCGGCTTCGATCTTGTCTAGATCCGATTCTGGCAAGCCTTTTCTTTTAGAGGTGGATGCTTCTTCAGTTGGAGCAGGTGATGTCCTAACACATAAGTCCTTTAAGGGAAAGATTGTAACCTGTGTTTTTTTCTCTAAAACCTTCTCTCCTGTGGAGAAAAACTATACAATTGGAGACCGTGAACTCTTAGCTATAAAGCTGGCTTTGGAAGAATGGTGTCATCTCTTGGAGGATTCTGTACATCCTGTTACTATATATGTTACTATATATTCTGACCACAAGAACTTGCTCTATCTTCAGACAGCTCATCGCCTCAACCCACGGCAGGCCCGATGGTTTCTGTTCTTCTCCAGATTTGACTTCTACATTCACTTCCATCTTGCAGAGAATTTATGAGCTGATGCTCTTTCCAGGTCTTCAGCTGTGCTTGACCGTGACTCTCCTCCTCAGCATATTATTTCTCCAAAGCGTCTCATCTCTGCAGCGCCAGCTCTTCAGCACCTGCGTCCTGGTAAGACTTGCGTATCTCCCGCTTTGAGACTCTGAGTCTGAAAATGGGGCCATTCCTCTCTTCTGGACGGTCATTCTGTAATTCATAAGTCCCTAAAGCTCATCTCTAGACAATATTGGTGGCCAAGTTTTAAACAGGATGTCGTTGATTTTGTCCATTCCTGCTCAGGGTGTGCTTGGGACAAGACCCCTCGTTCTAACCAGCAGGTCTACTTCAGCCTTTGCCTGTCCATGAGCTCCCCTGGACCAATATTGCTATGGACTTCATTACCGATCTTCCGTCTTCTGGTGGCAATACAGTCATCTGGGTGGTAGTGGACCGATTTTCTAAAATGGCTCATTTTGTGCCGCTGCCCGGGCTTCCATCGGCACCACAACTTGCTAAGCTTTTTCTTCGCCACATCTTTCGTTTACATGGATTACCTTCTCATATTGTATCCGACTGTGGAGTCCAGTTCGTCTCTAAGTTCTGGAAGGCCCTTTGCTCTTGTCTCCAAGTTAAAGTGGATTTTTCCTAGGCTTACCACCCTCAATCCAATGGACAGGGGAAATTTATTAAGCATTTTACACATCTTTAGCTGTGTAAAAGAGGCCCAAATTTGTAGCATCGATGGTTTTAGACTTTTTGTAATACTTTTTGTCCTGAAGTGATTTTTGCCAAGCTTGCTTACTTGATTTTGTCACAGAGAGCTTTAAATTTATCATACCATGTGCGACTTTTGATAATTTAGGTGCTTGTACATAAAACATGAGCCTATTAAATCATTTTTTTAAATGTACAAAGCTAAAGACACTGTGGTAAATATCCCCCGTGTCCAGAAGTTTTCTATAGAAGCCAATGAGTTCCCTCCAGTTTTTTGTTATTCATATTCACTGGGCTGATTTTAAGCATCTCATTTAATGCTATTAAAGGGGATGTCATGGATTAGGAAATCAGAGCTAATTTCTTTTAAAAAAAAAAAGCCATACCTTTCCTTAGGTTGTGTGTGGAAATGCAGCTAACTGAAGGGAGCCAAGTTGTAATACCATCCACAACCTGAGGACAGCTAGGGTGCTGTTTTTGCATGGATATTGGATATGATTTATTTGGCCTGGGCCCCTGATGGCAGCCCTGTATACTACAGCCATGATATTCAGCAACCAGCATATAAAGACCCTGCATAGTCACTCAGATGAGCGGATCCCATTGATAATGTCTGGGATCTTGAATCACAATTGATCACCAGTATACATCCCTATACAATAGACCACTCAATTGACACTGTTCAGAAAGTACTGCTAATAACATTCTACACAACATTCTATGCAAAGCTGCTCCATATTGAGAGTTCACATTTCATACAGTCCTGCATCTTCATAGGGCTCTGTTCACACTGCTGGCATGCTTTCCATTATAACAACACCTGATGAATGCTGTATACTTAACAGAGCCGGCTGTGTTCCGTACAGAATCCTTAGAAAACCGGTTCTAATTTAGTGGGACTGATGGGGGTTCTGTGGTAGTGTCCATTGTTTTGATGGGAAGAATGGTACTGCATGGTGGACTTTTCTTTCCTGCTAATCTGACAGAACTCAAGCCTGTGATTATAGTGTGAACAAAGCATTAACGGAATGTTTCTGCTTTAAAAGGGATTATTCCAACAAGATATTAGGAGATTGCTGTATGTTCATACAGATGAAACTCGAAATTTGAATATTGTGCAAAGTTCATTTCTTTCAGTAATGCAACTTAAAAGGTGAAAGTAATTTATGAGAGAAACTCATTACATACAAAGCAAGATAATTCAATCTGTAATTTGTTATAATTGTGATGATTATGGCTTACAGCTCATAAAGCCCCAATATATTATATGATTTGGGAGCCATGTCATCTGCTGGCGTTGCTCCACTGTGCTTCATTAGATCCAGGGTCAACGCATCCATCTACCAGGAGATTTTGGAGCACTTCATGCTTCCTTTCCTTTTGAGTTACGTTAAATATAATGGACTTTTGCACGATAGTCAAATTTTTCGAGTTTCACCTGTACTTGTGTTGGACCAAAACTTAAAAACACATTCTTTTCTTTCTTAGCAATATATTAACCCCTTGATGACGCAAGGGGTTAATATTTTTCCACTTTTTTTCTCCTTGCCTTCAAAGTGTATGTTCAGACCATGGAATTTCCATGTAGAATTCCACAGAAAAATTCCACACTGCCATTCCGCAGCAGCATAGTCCTATTGATTTCAATGGGATTCTGCTGCACTCTTCCCATGGCCGGTAATTCAGATTGTAGCATCAGCATAAAGAATAGCCATGTCTATGCTTTCTGCAAAGTTTGCACAGAAATGCATTTCTATAAGATGGTGCCTTTCCAAGCGGTCCTCTGCTGTTGGTGGAGTGTCTGCACGGTAAGTTCCATGGTCAAAACCCTTTACATTTTTCACCTACAGATCCATGTAAGGGCTTGTTTTTTGTGCCACCAATCCTACTTTGCAATGACATCACTCATTTTTCCACCAACGCTATGGTAAAACAAAGAAAACATTATTTGTGGGGCAAAATTGAAAAAACTTCTCTGACAACTTTGGGTAACTTTTGGGGGCTTCTGGTTCTACGTAGTGCACTTTATGGTAAAAAAAATACATGTTATCTTTTTTATTTAGGTCCATACAATTACAACAATACTCAATTTATATAGGCTTTTTTTTATTTTAATATTTTTACATTTATTATTTATTTATATATTTAAAAGTTATAACTTTTATTTTTTCCACATACATGGATGTATGAGGGCTCTTTTTTTTCACTGTGATTTTATTGGTACCATATTTGTTTTCATGGGACTTTCGATCGCTTTAAAAAAATAAAATTCTAATATATAAAGTGACCAAAAATTAAGCAATTCTGGATTTTGCATATTTTTTTTATATTAACATTGATTGTGTAGTTTAAGGCTCCTTTCACACTATGAGCATCCATTATTAACCCCTTGGGGACGGAGCCCATTATGACCCTAAGGACGGGAGCATTTTTTGCAAATCTGACCACTGTCACTTTAAGCATTAATAACTCTGGAATGCTTTTACTTATAAATTTGATTCCGAGATTGTTTTTTCGTGACATATTCTACTTTATGGTAGTGGTAAATTTTCGGCGATACTTGCATCCTTTCTAGGTGAAAAATTTGAAAATTTCATGAAAAATTTGAAAATTTTGCATTTTTCTAACTTTGAAGCTCTCTACTTATAAGGAATATGGATATTCCAAATAAATTATGTATTGATTCACATATACAATATATCTACTTTATGTTTGCAACGTAGAAAGCAGCAGCACTCAATTCCGTGGAAAAATGTGTGGCTTTATTCAACCAAACATACAGGAGGCGACGTTTCAGCTGTCTCACACAGCCTTTGTCAAGCTACTTTATGTTTGCATAATAAAATTGATGAGTTTTTACTTTTGGAAGACATCAGGGGGCTTCAAAGTTCAGCAGCAATTTTCCAATTTTTCGCAAAATTTTCAAAATCGGAATTTTTCAGGGACCAGTTCAGGTTTGAAGTGGATTTGAAGGGTCTTCTGGTTAGAAATACCCAATAAATGACCCCATTATAAAAACTGCACCCCTCAAAGTATTCAAAATGACAATCAGTAAGTGTGTTAACCCTTTAGGTGTTTCACAGGAATAGCAGCAAAGTGAAGGAGAAAATTCAAAATCTTCATTTTTTCCACTGGCCTGTTCTTGTAGACCCAGTTTTTGAATTTTTACAAGGGGTAAAAGGAAAAAAATCCTCTCAAAATTTGTAACCCAATTTCTCTCGAGTAAGAAAATACCTCATATGTCTATGGAAAGTGTTCGGCGGGTGCACTAGAGGGCTCAGAAGCGAAGGAGCAACAATGGGATTTAGGAGAGTGAGTTTTTCTGAAATGGTTTTTGGGGGGCATGTCCCATTTAGGAAGCCCCTATGGTGCCAGGACAGCAAAAAAAAAAAAACACATCGCACACTATTATGGAAACGACACCCCTCAAGGAACGTAACAAGGGGTACGGTGAGCCTTAACACCCCACACCTGTTTGACAACTTTTTGTTAAAGTTGGATGTGTAAATGAAAAAAAAATATTTTTCCACTAAAATGCTGGTTTTTCCCCAAATTTTACTTTTTTACAAAGGGTAATAGGAGAAAATGCCCCCCAAAATTTGTAACCCCATTTCTTCTGAGTATGGAAATACCCCATATGTGGACGTCAAGTGCACTGCGAGTGAACTACAATGCTCAGAAGAGAATGAGCGCCATTGAGCTTTTAGAGAGATAATTTGTTTGGAATGGAAGTCGGGGGCCATGTGCATTTACAAAGCCCCCCGTGGTGCCAGAACAGTGGACCCCCCCACATGTGACCCCATTTTGGAAACTACACCCCTCACGGAATGTAATAAGGGGTGCAGTGAGCATTTACACCTCACTGGCGTTTGACAGATCTTTGGAACAGTGGGCTGTGCAAACAAAAAAATTAAATTTTTCATTTTCACAGACCACTGTTCCAAAAATCTGTCAGACCCCTGTGGGGCGTAAATGCTCACTGTACCCCTTATTACATTCCGTGAGGGGTGTAGTTTCCAAAATGGGGTCACATGTGGGTATTTATTATTTTGCATTTATGTCAGAACCGCTGTAAAATCAGCCACCCCTGTGCAAATCACCAATTTCGGCCTCAAATGTACATGGTGCGCTCTCACTCCTGAGCCTTGTTATGCGCCCGCAGAGCATTTTACGCCCACATATGGGGTATTTCCGTACTCAGCAGAAATTGCGTTACAAATTTTGGGGGTCTTTTTTTCCTTTTACCTCTTGTGAAAATAAAAAGTAAAGGGCAACACCAGCATGTTAGTGTAAAAATATTTTTTTTTTACATTAGCAGGCAGGTGTAGACCCCAACTTTTCCTTTTCATAAGGGGTAAAAGGAGAAAAAGCCCCCCAAAATTTGTAGTGCAATTTCTCCTGAGTACGGAGATACCCCATATGTGGCCCTAAACTGTTTCCTTGAAATACGACAGGGCTCCAAAGTGAGAGAGCACATGCGCATTTGAGGACTAAATTAGGGATTGCACAGGGTGGACATAGGGGTATTCTACGCCAGTGATTCCCAAACAGGGTGCCTCCAGCTGTTGCTAAACTCCCAGCATGCCTGGACAATCAGTGGTTGTCCGGAAATGCTGGGAGTTGTTGTTTTGCAACAGCTGGAGGCTCCGTTTTGGAAACACTGCTGTACAATACGTTTTTTTTTTTTATTGGGGGGGACAGTGTAAGGGGTGTATATGTAGTGTTTTACTCTTTATTAGGTGTTAGTGTAGTGTAGTGTTTTTAGGGTACATTCGCACTGGCGGGTTACGGTGAGTTACCCGCTAGGAATTTGCGCTGCGGCGAAAAATTTGCCGCAGCTCATACTTGAAGCAGGAAACTTGCTGTAAACCCGCCCGTGTGAATGTACTCTGTACGTTCACATGGGGGGGGGGGGGGGAACCTCCAGCTGTTTCAAAACTACAACTCCCAGCATGCACGGTCTGTCAGTACATGCTAGGAGTTATAGTTTTGCAACAGCTGGAGGCACACTGGTTGGAAAACCTTCAGTTAGGTTCTGTTACCTAACTCAGTATTTTCCAACCAGTGAGCCTTCAGCTGTTGCAAAACTACAACTCCCAGCATGCACGGTCTGTCAGTACATGCTGGGAGTTGTAGTTTTGAAACAGATGGAAGCACTTTGGTTGGAAAATACTGAGTTGGGTTCTGTGACCTAACTCAGTATTTTCCAACCAGTGTGCCTCCAGCTGTTGCAAAACTACAATTCCCAGCATGTCTGATCACAGAAGGGCATGCTGGGAGATGTAGTTATGCAACAGCTGGAGGTACGCAACTACAACTCCCAGCATGCCGAGACAGCTGTTTGCTGTTTGGGCATGCTGGAATTTGTAGTTTTGCAACATCTGGAGTGCTACAATTTAGAGACCACTGAACAGTGATCTCCAAACTGTGGACCTCCAGATGTTGCAAAACTACAACTCCCAGCATGCCCAGACAGCAAACAGCTGTGTGGGCATGCTGGGAGTTCTAGTTTTGCAAGATCTAGAGGGCAGTATAGAGATCACTGTGCAGTGGTCTCTAAACTGCAGACCTCCAGCTGTTGCAAAACTACAAATTCCAGCATGCCCACACAGCAAACAGCTGTCTGGGCATGCTGGGAGTTGTAGTTTTGCAACATCTGGAGGGCTACAGTCTAGAGACCACTATAGTGGTCTCAGACTGTAGCCCTCTAGATGTTGCTAGGCAACTACTCACCGGCTTCCGTCGCATCCGGGAGCCGTCCTCTTCTGCCGCACGCCGCCGCAGATCTCCGTCGCCGCCGCCGATCCCCGTCGCTCCGCTGCCTCCGGAGGGGTAAGTGGACTCCGGCGCCGGTCCTCTTCGTTTTCCCCGTTCTGCCCCGCCTATTGTTGGAGGGCAGGACGGGGAAAACGAAAGTAAACCCCTCCGCCCCAGATCTGCTATTGGTGGTCGCGTCTAGACCACCAATAGCAGAGATAGGAGGGGTGGCACCCATGCCACCTCACTCCTATCACTTTAGGGGGATCGTGGGTGTCTTAGACACCCGCGATCCCCCTTCTATTCCGGGTCACCGGGTCACCATAGACCCGTAATGACCCGGAATCGGCGCAAATCGCAAGTGTGAATTCACTTTCGATTTGCGCCGATCGCCGACATGGGGGGGTCTAATGACCCCCCTGGGCATTTGCACGGGGTGCCTGCTGATAGATATCAGCAGTCACCCCGGCCCGGTCCCCGCCCGGCGCGCGGCAGGGGCCGAAATTCCCACGAGGGTATGGATACGCCCTTCTTCCTTAAGTACCAGGACGCAAGGGCGTATGCATACGCCCTTCGTCCCCAACAGGTTAAACAACCGTATTCTGTGTAAAAACGGTTGTATAATAACGGATGAAATAACGGGTGCTGAATAATGTCCGTCAAAATAACGGGCATATTAATCCGTTAAGACCCGTTATAATATCCTTTATGTACGGCCATTTTAACACCTCTGCCAACAGACTCCCACAGCCGGGACTACTACTACTCCCATCATGGGACAGACTTGTTTCCATGATAAGAGTAGTAGTTCCCCGGCTGCCGGAGTCTGCCGGTGGCTGGGGAGGCTACATTAGTGTTTGTACTACTACCCCATCATGGAACAGAGTCTGTTCCATGATGGGGGTTGTAGTACAGGGGCTGAGGGATTGATCGCACTGGGTCTCACTTCTGAGACCCGATGCGATCAGAAGTTATTAAGCAGGGGAGTGGGCGGCATGGTCCGCAACCCTGCGATGTACAATGTACAAGGTGGGCCATTTATATGGATACACCTTAATAAAATGGGAATGGTTGGTGATATTAACTTCCTGTTTGTGGCACATTAGTATATGTGAGGGGGGAAACTTTTCTAGATGGGTGGTGACCATGGCGGCCATTTTGAAGTCAGCCATTTTGAATCCAACTTTTGTTTTTTCAATAGGAAGAGGGTCGTGTGACACATCTAACTTATTGGGAATTTCACAAGAAAAAACAATGATGTGCTTGGTTTTAATGTAACTTTATTCTTTCATGAGTTATTTACACGTTTCTGACCACTTATAAAATGTGTTCAATGTGCTGCCCATTGTGTTGGATTGTCATTGCAACCCTCTTCTCCCACTCTTCACACACTGCTATATACATCGCAGGAGAAATGCTAGCACAGGCTTCCAGTATCCGTAATTTCAGGTGCTGCAGAATGGGCAAAACAAAAATTGGAACAGGACCCTCAGTTTACGCAGAAGATTGTGTTCAGTGATGAGGCAAACTTTTATGTGAATGGTGAAGTTAACAAACAAAACCACCGCTATTGGTCTGACACTAACCCACATTGGATAGATCCCTCCATGACTGCTGGAACACAAAAATTGATGGTATGGTGTGGTATATGGGGTACAAAGATAGTGGGGCCATTCTTCATCAATGGAAACCACAAGGCCACTGGATATGCGAAATTGCTACATGATGATGTGTTTCCCTCTTTATGCACTGAAGCTGGTACGTTCCCTGAGTTTTCCCAGCAAGATGGTGCCCACCACATTATGGGTGTCAGGTCCGAGCATTCCTAGATGAACAGTTTCCTGAAAAGTGGATTGGTCGTCGTGGGCCAGTTGAATGGCCCCCAAAGTCTCCCGATCTGACTCCCTTACACTTTTATCTTTGGGGTCATCTGAAGGCAATTGTCTATGCTG
Organism: Hyla sarda; assembly: GCF_029499605.1. Lineage (NCBI taxonomy): Eukaryota > Metazoa > Chordata > Amphibia > Anura > Hylidae > Hyla > Hyla sarda. The sequence continues at coordinate 82,873,845 of NC_079191.1, forward strand.
TGAAGATATGAGATGTGCAGCACCTGAAACTACGGATACTGGAAGCCTGTGCTAGCATTTCTCCTGCGGTGTTGCTATCAGTGTGTAAAGAGTGGGAGAAGAGGGTTGCATTGACAATCCAACACAATGGGCAGCACATTGAACACATTTTATAAGTGGTCAGAAACTTGTAAATAACTCATGAAAGAATAAAGTTACGTTAAAACCAAGCACATCATTGTTTTTCTTGTGAAATTCCTAATAAGTTGGATGTGTCACATGACCCTCTTCCTATTGAAAAAACTAAAGTTGGATTCAAAATGGCCGACTTCAAAATGGCTGCGATGGTCACCCCCCATCTTGAAAAGTTTCCCCCCTCACATATACTAATGTGCCACAAACAGGAAGTTACTATCACCAACCATTCCCATTTTATTAAGGTGTATCCATATAAATGGCCCACCCTGTATTTTACTTTCATTTTTTAATCCCCCGCGGGGAGCCCATTCAGGGCTCCCAGCAGGGTTTTTAAAATGAACATTGTGAGTGGCAGCGGGGGCCATATTAATATTAAAAGCGCTGTGGGGGGGGAAGATACATAGCTCTGCATGGGGGGGGGGGCTGACATATAGCCTATATATCTAGCCCCCAGCGCATTAATAAAGATATGACCCCCGCCAGCACATTTATATACATATATATATATATATATATACATTAATAAAGATATGACCCCCCGCCAGCGCATTTATATATATATATATACCCCCCCCCCCCCCCGCCAGCGCATTTATATATGAATTTTGACATGAAGGAATTTTGACATGAAGGAATACATTTTTACACTTTTTTGCAATTTTGGAGTGCTGCGCCATTTTTCTATTACATGGACTTTGATCGAGTCGGGGCGCTCGCACCGGGCATCTAATGGTGAAGTAGTGCTGCATTGTTTTTGAATATATATATATATACATATATACACACACACACACAACTCTTCCCTCAAGGAAACCGCACCAGTCACGGTCCAGGTTGAATACAGGTTAAAAGATCTTTATTGCATCAGAGCATAAGGTGCGACGTTTTGGCTACAAAGCCTTTTTCAAACGTCATGCATCAAAACAACAATTCCCAGCATTGCCGGACAGACATTGACTGTTTAGGCATGCTGTGAGCTTTGCAACAGCAGGAGGCGCCCTGTTTGGGAAAAACTGCCATAGGGTATTTTTGGTGGAAGAGGCAAGTGTAACGCTTGGATCCGGGTCCACCCCTATGAAAATCTTTAATTTAGGCCTCAAATGTGCATGGCGCTCTCTCACTCCAAAGCCCTGTCGTATTTCAAGGCAACAGTTTAAGGCCACATATGGGGTAATTCCGTACTCATTGTCATTTTTAATACTTTGAGGGACACAAATTTTGGGGGGCTTTTTCTACTTTTACTCCTTATGAAAGGAAAAGTTGTGGGCTACACCAGCATGTTAGTGTAAAAAGATTTATACTGTAACCCTTGTTACATTCCTCGAGGAGTGTAGTTTCCAAAATGGTGTCACATGTGGGGGGTTTCTGCTGTTCTGGCATCATGGGAGGTTTGTAAATGCACATGGCTCCGACTTCAAATCTAGCCAAATTCTCTCTCCAAAAGCCCAAGGGCACTCCTTCTGTTATGAGCCCTGTAGTTTGCCAGCAGAGCACTTTACATCCACACATAGGGTATTTAGTTACTTGGCAGAAATTGGGCTTAAAATTTTTGGGCCTTTTTCTCCTTTTACCCCATGAGAAAATGGAAAATTTGGGGTAATCCCAACATTCTAGTGTTAAAAAATCAAAATTTTCAATTTCACTTCCAATTTTAACTAAAAGTCGTCAAATATCTGTGAGGTGTTCAGGCTCACTGTACCCCTTGGTATGTTCCTTGAGGGGTGTATGCCAAATACTATGCATTTTTTTGCTGTTCTGGCACCATAGGGGCTTCCTAAATGCAACATGCCCCCAAAAAAACATTTCAGCTAAATTCACTCTCCAAAATCCCACAGTTGCTCTTTCCCTCTTGAGCCATGTTGCGAGACCGCAGTGCACTTTACGTCCACATATGAGGTATTTCCATACTCAAGAGAAATTGGGTTACACATTTTGTGGGGATTTTTCTACTTATTCTCTTTGTACAAATGAAAAAATAATTGGGCTACAAGAACATGTTAGTGTAAAAAATGAAGATTTTTATTTTTCTCCTCCACCTGCTATTCCTGTGACACACCTAAAGGGTTAAAAAAAACTTTCTGAATGTCATTTTGAATACTTTGAGGGGTGCAGTTTCTATAATGGAGTCATTTATGGGGTATTTCTCACAGAAAGGCCCCTCAAATCCACTTAAAACTTAAATGGGCACCACATTTTTTTTGATATGTTGTAGTACTTATGTACTACAACATATCTCTAATATACTTTTATTATTAGTATTTTAATGGTTTAATTTACATTTAAAAACCGGCCACTAGGGGTCTCCTTCCTAGTAGCCGGTTGCAGCCTGGCGTGACGTCACGCTTGAATTCGGACAGATGCCGGCCTGGCATCGGTCCGAATTCAGTCAGGCTGCGCTCGCTCCCTGCCTGTCAATCAGCCAGGTAGGAGCGAGTGCTTTGAAGGAAGAGGATGTGCCCAGGCTCGCTGGCCTCGCACGCCGGCCCCGGACAGGTAAAATATTATGCCGGGGGGGGGGGGGGGGGGAGTGGGTTGAGCTACACTGAATAGGCAACCTAAGGGGGGAGGGGGAGTGGGTTGAGCGGCGCGGCGGGGTCGGGGGGTTGCAGGGAGCGGGATGTGCAGCTATCACAGATACGGTGTTCACCTATACAGTATGCCTCCAGTTGTTTCCCCACTACAACTCCCAGCAAGCCCTGACAGCCAATAGATGTCAGGGCAAGCTGGGAGTTGCAGTGGGGAAACAGCTGGAGGTACACATAGGTGAACTAAGGGCGGAAGTGTGCCACCCCCAGCAGGCATCAGTGACGTTGTGCCTGCTGGAGAGGTCTGCCTGGTAGTGAGCACACTACCAGGCAGACAAAAGGCATTTTTCACATGTAAAAAAAAAAATTAAAGGCAGGGAGGGGGTTAGGGATAGATGGGCAATAGGCAGAGACAGAAAAAAAAAAAGGATGGTGGGAGCTACCCTTTAACTGGTCCCTGAAAAATTCGGATTTTAAATTTTTCATGAAAATTTGGAAAATTGGCTTCAAAAAGTAAAAACATGTCCCCTTTATGATGCCAACATAAAGTAGACATATTGTATATGTGAATCAATATAAAATTTATTTGGAATGTTTATTTTCCTTACAAGCAGAGAGTTTCAAAGCTAGAAAAATGCTAAATTTTCAAAACTTTCATGAAATTTGGGAATTTTTCACCAAGAAATAATGCAAGTATGGATGAAAATTTACCACTATGTTAAAGTAGAATATGTCACAAAAAAACATTCTCGGAATCAGAGTGAAAGGTAAAAGCATCACAGAGTTATTAATATATAAAGTGACAGTGGTCAGAATTGCAAAAAAAAAATGTCCTTAAAGGGGTACTCCAGTGGAAAACTTTTTTTTAAATCAACTCGTGCCAAAAGTTACACAGATTTGTAAATTACTTCTATTAAAAAATCTTAATTCTTCCAGTACTTATTAGTTGCTGAATACTACAGAGGAAATTATTTTCTTTTTGGAACACAGATCTCTCTGCTGACCTCATGACCACAATAATCTCAGCTGACATCTCTGTCCATTTTAAGAACTGTCCAGAGTAGGAGAAAATCCCCATAGAAAACATATGCTGCTCTGGACAGTTTCTAAAATGGACAGAGATGTCAGCAGAGAGCACTGTGGTCATGATGTCAGCAGAGAGCACTGTGTTCCAAAAATAAAAGAATTTCCTCTGTAGTATTTAGCAGCTAATAAGTACTGGAAGGATTAAGATTTTTTAATAGAAGTAATTTACAGATCTGTTTAACTTTCTGGCACCAGTTTATAAAAAAAAATTAAGTTTTCCACCCGAGTGCCCCTTTAAGGTGGGCTGAGTCCTTAAGGTGGTAATAATTTCAAAGTCAATAATAATACTAATATTAGCGTGGGGCCAACTTATCTCAGACTGCACAGTGCCAATATTTTAGAATACAATACTATACTATATCTACAAGCAATATCCCAAATATATTGCATAGTAAGAGGGGATATCCTAGTGCAGCATTATTATGTTATGACCCGTTAAGGTTTATAAATGTTTATACGTATTCAGGATCACCCTAAATTACAAATATATATTTGGTTATTTCTCAGATAATTATCTATAAATTACATATTTAAACCTTAACAAGTCATGGAAAAATAATGCAGTACTACGATATCCCCTATATAGGATATTGCCTATATGCATAGTATGAGTGGATATCTTAGTACTGCATTATTTTTGCTATGATCCATTGAGGATTATATATGCTTATTCATATTCAGGATCGCATTAAGTTACCGTATTTTTCGCCCTATAGGATGCACCAGCGTATAAGACGCACCCAATTTATAGGTGCAAAATCTAAAAAAATAAAGATTTTGAACCCAATAGTGGTCTTCAACCTGTGGACCTCCAGATGTTGCAAAACTACAACTCCCAGCATTCCCGGACAGCCGTTGGCTGTCCGGGCATGCTGGGAGTTGTAGTTTTGCAACATCTGGAGGTCCGTAGATTGAAGACCACTACATAGGAGGTTATATTCACGTGTCCCCGCCACTACGGACCCGTCACCGCTGCCCTGGATGTCGCTCCATCGCTGTCCCCGTCGCTCCGGAATGTCTCTGCTGCCGGCCGGGTATCCTCGCTCTGCGTCGCCGCCATCACGTCGTTAGGCATGCCGACGCACGTACGCGACGACGTGATGATGAGGAAGGAGAGCGCCGGCATACAGGGGATCCCTGAATTTAGAAGACACCGAGGAGGCAGGTAAGGTCCCTCCCGGTGTCCTGTAAGCACTAACCCGGCTATTCAGTCGGGCTGTTCGGGACCGCCGCGGTGAAATCGCGGCGGTCCCGAACAGCCCGACTGAATAGCCGGGTTAGTGTCACTTTCCTTTCAGACGTGGCGGTCAGCTTTGATCGCCGCGTCTGAAGGGTTAATACAGGGCATCACCGCGATCGATGATGTCCTGTATTAGCCGCAGGTACCGGCCGTTGATGGCCGCAGGGACCGCCGCGATAGGGGTGTATTCGCCGTATAAGACGCACCGACTTTTCCCCCCCAGTTTTGGGGAACAAAAAGTGCGTCTTATACGGCGAAAAATACGGTACATATAAGTATCTCCCAATATTGGCCCTATGCACTTAGAGATAACTCTCCCCTACGGAGATCATTATTATTGACTTATAGATATAAAGTCATTATTAGTTATAGGTCATTATTATTAATTGTAACTTTATTTACATCATTGTTGTTATAGTAGAAAGTATTATATTTCATATAAAAGATGTAATGTCTCCTGTACTTACCAGCAGCGACGTGTCTGTAGGAAAGTCATACTTAGAAGAAGTGGGGTAATCCACAGCTGTACACCAGGGATCCGTGCATGTTACTTGAGAATATTTTAGAACAGCATTTTACTCCTTAACCTGTTCTCTGCTGGAATTACCACACCCCTCTCACACTCCTCTCATTCAATCAGGAGACTAATATATGTAAATAACTACATACTGGAGCAGTACTACACCAACTGTATCAGAGGGTAAACATTCACTAGATCATTGAAACTGGGTTGTATTCAAGTTAGATATGAAGAAAGGGGATATATATATATATATATATATATATATATATATATATATATCATAATGAAATAGATGATAGATGGGAGAATCTATTTGCCCCCATCCCAAATGTCTTCTATTATTGTATATTTGTCACACTTGGACGTATCAGACCATAAAACTATTACACAAATAAACACAATTACCCCGAAGGCAGAAAGCCTGAGGTACAAAAATCCCTATATGTGACTATCTCCCCTAAAACTGAAAGGGTACCTTTCATCAAAAAAACTTTTGATATATTATAGTTTAATGTATGCAGAATAACTTTCCAATAGCATGTTATTAAAAAAAGATGCATCTTTCTATTTAATTTTCAACTTTGAAAAAATGACCACTAGGGGTCTCCTTACCAGCTCTTTTTTATAGATTTCAGACTCATGCTGGAGTCCTAAATCTCAGACTGCAGCTGGGACACAGGCAAACTCCCTGGCAGTGAGCAGTGCTGAGTTTGTCTGTGTTCCGGCTGCAGTCTGAGATTTAGGACTCCTTCATGAGTCTGAAATCTATAAAAAAGGACTGGTAGGGAGACAAAGTTGAAAATTAAATAGAAAGATGCATCTTTTTTTAATAACATGCTATTGGAAAGTTATTCTGCATACATTGATCTATAATATATCAAAAGTTTTTTTTGATGAAAGGTATCCTTTAACTTTTAATGTATAAGGGTGGGTTCGCAGGCTAGTAGCTAGCAGCGGGTTTCCCGCTGCGGGTTACGGTACCATTGATTTAAATGGGTTCATGGACAGTCCGCAAATCTGACACTATTACGGACTGTCTGTGGACCCATTCAAATCAGTGGTAGCATAACTCGCAGCAGGTTTCCCGCAGCTTGAAACCCGCTGCTAGTAATAGCGTGTGAACGCTCCCTTAAGAGTGAAATGTAAACCTGTGATTGTGACTGTTAAAAACAAGTGTCACTGTGAACTATATGACCCACTCTTCTGGTGGATAACCAAAACTTTTTAGTTTGTGGGGGCCTGTCAGGAACCTCCTGCGTAAGTAGATACTTTAGACCAACTTATATTAAAGGCATAGTTTGACACAATTTTGGTGGTTATTGGGCAGTTATTTTGGTTTTAACATTATGACCTTAAATAAGTTGGTCTCATGTATCTACTTATGGTGGAGGTGCCTGATAGGCCCCCACAAACTATAAAGTTGTTGAAAGGAAAAGAAAAAGGAAAAGAGGAAATACATTTGTGGCTGTAAAGTAACGGTACCCCTTTAGGTGTATGGTTTGGGGTCAGTAAAATTTGTAAATCTGTAAAGGACCCCCTTTTATGTATGATTAACTGGGTAGAGGAAAAGTGTGTTGGTTATAGTTGCTAAAATGCCCCCAAAAAGGAAGTCCACTAGCCCGGTAAAAGAGAATAAAAATGCGGGGAGAATGGATAGATATATGGCTTCACCAGTATTAACACAGAAAAACTTTGCAGGAAGAGGAAGGGTCAACAGTAACAATGAAAGTGATACTTGAGGCAATAGGCAAATACAATACCTCTATTGAAGGGTTAGCGGGTCAAATAGGAAGTATAGGATCAAAAGTCTCATTGATTAGGTAGGACATGAGAAAACTTAGGGAAAGGTATAAAGAAATGGAGGAAAAGTATCAGATTTACAGGATGAAACGCAGGTATTGAAAAAAAAAAAGGTGGTAAAGGTGCAGGAAGAGAATACATTTTTAATTCAAAAAGCAATAGAGATGGAAGATAGATCCAGGAAATTTTTAGATTGCTAGGGTTCCCAGAGGGGGCTGAGGGGAAGGACCTGGTGGGTTTTATACAAAAATGGATAATTGAGGAATGTGTAAAGGAAAAATATTCAGTGTTGAGAGAGCACACCGGGTCCCGATGTGAACGTCTCCATCTGCTAGTAACCTCAGAACAATACTGGTGAAGCTATTAAATGAAGGGGACAAGGAGAGAATACTACGTGCATTAAGAGATAAAAATGGGATTGTGTATAATAACAATAGGATAATGGCATTCCCTGACTATTCATTCGAGACGCACACAAAAAAAAAAGTATGGCTTTTAAAGAGGTAAAGAAGAGGATGCATTTTAATGGAGTAAAATTTTCCCTAATATTTTCGATTAAGTTACACAACTATGACACAACTATGTTTTTCAAAACCCGGAAAAAGCTGTAAACTGGATGGATAGTCAAAGTTTAAAATTGGGATAATTTAGGGGGAATATCTGGGGGGGGGGGGGAATAAAAAGATTACATAAATGTGGTGAGGGTACACAAGGGAGGGAGGGTACATGTTAGGTTTGAGATTTGTCAGCTATTGGGACAGATCAATTGGGGTTGGGGAAGGGAGGAGGGAGAGTTGGGAAGCCCTACAAAGGGGTTTCGCTCTCTCTCTATGGTTTATTTTTAAATGATTAAAAATAGAAGAAAGGATGTGTACAAAAATATTGATATGGAATATAAGAGGTTTAGGGGATAGACACAAAATAATAGCTTTATATGATGTCTTTAACAGGCATTTACCTGGTATAATTTGTTTACTTGAGACACATTTAGTGAAGGAAATGTCACATAGAATGAAAACAAAATTACATTTCACATTATTATCACTTGTTTTTTACCTCTTATTCGGGAGCGGTCACAGTTATGATACACAAGAATGTTAATTGGGAGATATACGATAAACTGATAGACACAGAAGGGAGATTTGTTATATTATATTGGAAATTGGAAAAATGTTTATGCACTTTGGCATATGTAAATATACCTCCACTGTACACACCTGATGTTCTTAAAATCATACTTAGGTTTTGGCAGGGGATTAAAGAATGCCCTTTGTTCATTCAAAGAGATGTAAATTGTGAAATGAATGAAAATACAGATAGGTTAAGATTGGTAAATACAGAAAAAAATATTATTATGGTCAAACTCCGTTGAAAAAATGTTGTGACGAAGTAGGTCTGATAGATATATGGAGAAGTCGAAATCCAGGAAAAAATATATACTCATGCTGGAATAAGACCTGTAAAACAATGTCTCGTATAGATTTGTGTCTTGGGGACAAGCGAGGGAGTATAATTGTTAAAAAGATAAATTATGGTTCCCATTGTATTTCTGACCATTCTCCATTGAGTATTAAGATTGACATGGGGCTGGAAAATTTAGGGGACATAAATAGAATAAATGCATATTGGTTTGAATTGTTATGAGTCAATAAAACAACATTTGATAAAATTTTTCGATAGGAACTGGGATACCGCCTCAGATCAAATTGTGTGGAAAACAATGAAAGCATTTTTACAGGGGGGAGCTAATATGGGCAATTGAAAAAAGGAAGAAAGAATATAATAGGGCAGATAAAAAACTAATAGAAGCAGTTAAAAGAGCAGAGGAAAAGTTTATATTAGATTGCTCAGAAGAAAATTAAAAAGGATTGGGGAGATAAATAAGAAAAATTAGAAATATACTTCATTGAGAAAAAAAAGTGAGTTTTAATGGTCAGCAGAAATTTATGGATATGGGAAAACCTAATAAAAGATTTTATTAATAGTGGGGAGGAATTGGAAAACTATCTGAAAGAAATAGCATTACCTAGAATCCCAGAGGAAGAACTAGAGGCATTGAATGGACTACTGACAGTTAGCGAAGTATATAGAGCATTAGGAAAAAGAAAATGAAAAACGAAATTCATTTTTCTTTGATCTTCCAGGATCGGATCAGGCAATGGACAAAATCCCCCTCTACAATATGAACATAAAAAGCCATCACCTATTTTAAACTTATTTTACTTTTACTTTTTCATTTTCCTCCTTTTATTATATATATATTATTGTTTGTTTATTTATATTATTTTTTATATATTTTTTTCTCCTATTTTTTTATCCTTTTACTTTTTTATTCCTTGGTTTAGTGACTTACTGTTGTCTCTTAGGTGGTGTGTAGTGAGATCCACAAAAACGCTATCTAAATGTTGGTCTGAATACTGCTTTATGTTGTCTGCGTCCAAATCAGAGATCTGTGCCCCTCCCACTGCTGCTGACCCTAGGAACGGAGGGACTGAGAATGGGGGTGTTGTACCTGTAGGTCTGTCCCCAAGGATGGGCTGACATTCCGCTGCAAGTCAGGCACATAAGGATCTGCTGGGAGGCAATACTACAATTACACATGATATACTATGCATACCTTGGCTATTCCAGCAACTTAGATGGCGTGGATATCCTCTATGAGGCCAGTGCGCAGACACTGGATCACTCACACCCGCGCATGTCAGTAAGAAGGTCCACAGAACGGGTTGCCCACACTCAAGATGGCTCGAAGCTATGAGCAGGAGGAAGAGCGCATGCACTACGAGACTATGTTACAAACCTGTACCGGAAACACCGAAAGTGCTACGGCGTGAACGCCGACTCTACTTTTCATTTTATTTTCTGGCATTACTAATGTCCCTCTGGTGAATTGGCCCGCTGTGCCCTTGTCCTGACCCGATCCGGAGGTAGTGATGACTATATAATATAAGTTGATCTTCACTATGCTGCACTAAACATTTGTATTTCACTTATATGTTATAACTGTGTGTTGCACTATATTTTCACAGTTAGTAGGACTCCTGATGATTTGTGTGATTAGAGTACCACTGCTGTGACCTATGATGTTTATTTGTGTACATATGTTAATTAGTTAACACCCACACGATATGATGTAATGATGTCTACCATATATATACTTTGTAACCAACACTGCTTGATAAAGGCTTGAAGAGCAAGCCGAAACGTCGCTGTTCACATTTTTTTGGTGATAATAAAAGTCACTGCTTATCACAACTCCTGGAGTGCTGCCGTGCCTGCTTGTACTAACATGTTTATACAGCTATGGTAAGGTTACCCAAGAATAAACTACGGTAGTACATAGGAGTTCCTAACAGTGGCAGGAAGAGGTCGGACATATAGGAAAGAAGGGATGGGACGCAGTATTGAACAATGTTAGTTATGCATCCCCAAATATGAACTATAAGATAATACAATTTAATATTGTATATAGACTCTATTATACGCCGTTTTTTCTGGAAAAAATAGGAATAAGGAAAGATAGTAAGTGTAATAGATGTAAAAATGAAAAGGCAGGAGATATACATATATTTTGGAGCTGTTCTGAGATCATTGAATATTGCAAAGAAGTATTTAATAAAATTGTTGAGATAACTGGTATATGTATGGAGTTCTCCCCCAGAATAGCAATCTTGGGGGATGATACGACTATGAAAGCCAGTAACAGAATAAAAACAAGATGTTTGAGAATGTTTTTTTATGCCCGTTTGTTGATTGTTAAAAATTGGATATCCCCTATGTGCCCCAGTAGTATTGAATGGTATAATAATAATAATGATAATAATAATAATAAAGAGAGAGAGAGAGATATTATGACAATTGTAAAAAGAAAGGAAATTCTTTTAATATGTACATTTTTTATTTATTATAAGCTGGACTGTTGTCAGGGGGTAGGAAATTAGGGGACCTAAACTAACAGATAATTAAAGGGGAAATGATTGATAGGTTTAATGATTAAAAGATTAAATAAACTTTGATGGAAAACAGGGAAATCAGGGACAGAATATTTCTATTTTTGACTTCGGCCTCCTGGCACCCTGCCTCCTATGTTGATTAATGATTGTAGGAATGGGAGGGATGGGGGGGGGGGGGGGGGATAAGGGAGTATTATTGTATTGACGTAGACGGTCTTCTTTTTCAGATTTTTTGTTAAAAAAAAAGGTACAAGTCAAAGATGAAGACCTCCAGATGTTGTTAAACTACAACTCCCAACACGCTGAGGTGGCGTGCTTACACCTAGAGCGTTGAGGAAGATTTTACCATATCTAATGTGTTGCTACTCACTACATGTGCCCTTTAAGTTATCACAAGCATTTGATTGCAATTGGGGTGGCATAACCAGTTATTAGGTGTATGAGGGGCAATTAGAGATGAGCGAATCAAATCCGACAAATCCGAATTAATTCCGAATTTCATGAAAAGTGCGATTCGCAATGAATGCGAATATCACTGAGATAGTATCGGGCGAATCGCTTCATTAAACTCCAGGCTCCAGGGCATCTAAAATGGCGGATCCACATGTGAGGACATGGGGTAAGGAACTCTGGGAAGGCGGGAACAAGGGTAGGCGGGATGACCTTGAATCACATGCAGCATGTAGCCTGTCAGCAGCCAGTCACCCCTGTGATGTCACAGCCCTATATAATCAGCAGCCATATTCCAGCTCATCACTTCCCTTCACTGCAGAGAGATTGGACAGCGCTGAGTGTTAAACAGATAAGATTTTTCCAGCAGTGTTTCACCTCCTAGTCACGTCAGCATTCTAGTGGACAGAGAGCAGTGCATTTGTCACAGGAAATCATTTTTACTGCAGCGATTATCCTCCCAGTCACTTTCTACAGAAGTGTATTACAGAGAGGGGCAGAGAGCTGTGTGTTGCCTCATACATTTGAACAAGCTGCCTCAGCTTGAGAAACCTTAGCAGAGGATGGAGGAATAATTTTTCAGTGCAACTCTGTGTCTTTGTTCCACAACAAATGGTCTGTTGGTTATACTAGTCTGTAGACAGTATAATACCCAGCAGTCCATTCCTAATAGTCTTTGAGAGAGTGCAATTTTGGGTTTAGTACACAGTGACTGTGTGCTGCAGCACTGTTGTGTACTGCTAGCGTTGTAAAAAAAAATTGTACTTTAGCGCATTTTTCTGCCCTCATAAGTGCATACCATATACCTACATCTAAGTAGTGTACTATTTTGTACCTGTTAATCTGTCAAGGGCCTAGATACTGTGAAAGTCCAGGTAAAAGTACTTACCAGCTGGTGTTTTACTCCACTACTTCTTTAAGCGTACTGTAGCACATTTATTTGCCCTCATAAGTGCATACCACATACCGACATCTAAGTAGTGTACTGTTTTGTACCTTTTAATCTGTCAAGGGCCTAGGCCAGGCAAATGTACTCACCGGCTGGTGTTGTACTCAAATATTTTTTTAAGCATACTGTAGTGCATTTTTCTGCCCTCATAAGTGCATACCACATAACCACATCTAAGTAGTGTACTATTTTGTACCTGTTAATCTGTCAAGGGCCTAGATACTGTGAAATGAAAGTCAAAAGTACACAACTGCTGCTGTTCTGGACAAATAATATTTTAAGCGTAGTGAAGCATATTGTACTCCCCTCATATGCGCCCTAAGGGGAGTACAATACAGAGAAGTGCCAGGACATGCACAGAGGAGTGGCAGAGGCCTAAATTCATCAGGCGCAGGCAGAGGTCGCAGCAGACTAGGGGCGAGTGGCAGCAGGAGTCGCAGCGAGAGGCCTGATCTCCCGGTATCAACTAACAGTCGTGTCTCGACCAGCAACCCATCTGCCGTCATCGATTGGTTAACACAGTCATGAACAGCCATAACACCAACTTGGACAGGTCACGCCACTTCCTCCTCCATGCTCTCAGGCCGTTGCTCCTGTGACAGTGTGTGACTCTGCCTCCTCATCCTCCACCGTGTCCTCAGCCTCCACTGCACAGACAAGTCTCAGTGGCCCTTCAGCATTCCATGTGTGCAGGGCATGGCGGTGTCAAGCGGTTCTTCACATGGTTTGCCTTGGCAAACGGAGTCACACAGGGGAGGAACTGCTAAAAAAATCATTCATAAAGAAATCGGAGCATGGGTTACTCCACGAAAACTGGAAATGGGAACCATGCTGACTGACAACGGGAAGAGCATCTTGTCTGTGCTGCGACAAGGAAGGCTGAACCATGCGCCCTGCATGGCACATGTGTTCAGTCTGGTTGTCAAGCGGTTCCTGAAGGGTTCCCGTCATTTGCAAGACATCCTAACAATGGGAAGGAAGCATGCACTTCAGCTACTCGTACACCTCAAAGCACACCCTCCTTGAGCTTCAGCGTCATAACGGTATCCCATTGGAATTCCACCCTCCGTATGTTGGACCGATACAGAGAAACGAACAGAGAAAAGCCATCACCAATTTCTTGATGATCCAAGCGAATAGGGGGACTCCCCTGTGTAACTTCAATGTCAACCAGTGGCAGGTCATATGTGACACCTGCCGTTTTCTCAGGCCCTTTGAGAAAGCCCCATTATTAGTCAGTTGCAAGATTACAGGATGAATGACGTAATTCCACTGCTTCATTTCCTACACGTGATGGCTGATCAGAGCAATGGAGTCGAGGTGCTTTCATCTCACGGCCACATGAGCTCTGTGGGGGCTGAACTGGAGGAGGGGGAAGGTCACAGTGGAGCACAGTTTAGGTTCCTTGAAATAGGCAGTTTCTTTAGTGATATGATAAGAGAGGAGGAGCATGAGCAGCTAGAGGAGCTAGAGGGTTATGAGGAGGGCGAGACAGAGGGCCCAGACACCGTGGCAGTATGCAGTGGAGATGGAGTTAGGGAGTCCCACCGAGTCACTTGCACAATGCTTGCGTAGTGACCACCGAATTGTCACCATTCGGCAGCAGGATGACATCTGGCTCTCCACCTTATTGGACCCTTACTACCACCACAAAATGGGGGCCTTTTTTACACCCAATGAGGGAGGACAAACTGACCTACTAGAGAGACATCCTACATAGTCAGTTAATCGGCACCATCGTCCATCCTCTTGCAGGTCTGACTCGGGGGGCCCTCTGCGCTCACCTTCCACTGCCATTGCTGCTGGGGAGGGGTGGGGTGGCCGGAGCAGTACCAGCTCCATCAGCAGCAGCCTGAGTCTACAGTCCCTGATGAGAACCTTTTTTCACCCGCATAGGGAAGCAACTCATCAGCAGCAGAAAGACCTGGAGCAGTTCCTTACCAGCAGGTGGTGGTATACCTTGACATGCCCATGCCAACACACCTTGAAGATCCACTGGACTTCTGGGCAGTGAAACTTGATTTGTGGCCGCAACTAGCAGAGTTTGCGCTGGAAAAGCTGTCCTGCGGCGGGGGCCATAGTCAGGGCCGGCGTTAGGGTGGGGCAAACCAGGCAATTGCCTAGGGCCCCCATCCCCCAGGGGGCACCCTGCCGGCTGCTCAGTAGTGGATCAGCAGCCGCTGCAGCCCGGCTGCGGCCACTTTAAAACAGTGACCAGCGGTGGGCCCGGACACTTCTCCTGCTCTTTCTATTTTTCATATTTCCTTACCTGGCCGCGCTCGGCAGGCTCAGGTAATGCGGCGGGTCTTGTGGGCTATGTGAATAATATGACGAGTGACGTCTCCTGCTGGCTCCTCTGCGCGACATCAGGGACGTCACTCCTCATTCCCTGCAGCGCCGGCTGCTTAAGTTTAGCAGTTCGGCCGCGGCTGCAGGAAATGATGAGTGCCAACCTAATGTTGGGAAGCTAAACTGGCAACCTAATGTGGGGGGAACTATACTGCCAACCTAATGTGGGGGAACTATACTGCCTACCTAATGTAGGGGAACTACAACCTAATGTGGGGGAACTATACTGCCTACCTAATGTGGGGGAATTATACTGCTAATCTAATGTGGGGGGAACTATACTGCCAACCTAATGTGGGGGAACTATACTGTCTACCTAATGTGGGGGAACTACAACCTAATGTGGGGGAACTATACTGCCTACCTAATGTGGGGGAACTACAACCCAATGTAGGGGAACTATACTGCCTACCTAATGTGGGGGAACTATACTGCCTACCTAATGTGGGGGAACTATACTGCCTACCTAATGTGGGGGGAACTATACTGCCAACCCAATGTGGGGGAACTACAACCTAATGTGGGGGGAACTATACTGCCAACCTAATGTGGGGGAACTACAACCTAATGTGGAGTTACTATACTGCCAACCTAATGTTGGGAAGCTATACTGTCAACCTAATGTGGGGGAACTATACAGCCAACCTAATGTGGGGGAACTATACTGGCAACCTAATGTGGGGGGGAACTATACTGCCAACCTAATGTGGGGGAACTATACAAAAATATAAAATTGTACTATTCTGATCCCTATAACTCTTTTCTTTTTCTGTATATGGGGATGTATGAGGGTCATTTTTTTGCCCTTTGATTTGTAGTTTTTATTGGTTCCATTTTTGTTTTGATGGGACTTTTCAATTGCTTTTTAGATATTTTTTATGGTATTTGAAGTGACCAAAAATGTGCAAATCTGGTTAGTGCACTATTACGACTTTTGGGGCCCCTCTTTTGATTTTGCCTAGGGCCACGCTAAGCCTAGGATCAGCCAAGACTTCCACCAATGCCTGATGCATCAGAGTAGATTGACCATGGTGCCACACCAACACTTCACAAATATGTATAGTGCCAAACAGATTTAAGGCAATGCTCCTCAGTTACAAACATTCCTCCACATCATACCTATATTTCCCCCACCTTCGTCACCGGGTACTGGTATTGCCACCCACCGCACCACTCTGTCACCGGGTCGATTTCAGGACTCCTGATGCTGCTGCTGCCACCTCCAGGCTGTGCCACTCAGCCACTATATGGTCTCCTCATCTGACGCCAACTCCAGGCTGTGTCATTCAGCCACTATACTGTATGTTCTACTCATGTTGCCGCCAACTGCAGGCTGTACTTTTCAGCCACTATATGTTCTACTCATGCTGCCGCCCATGCTACCATAGATCTTCAATTAGAATTTTAAAATTCATCTTTTAATCTTAGGGATTGTAAAGCCCTATTGTCTCCTCATGCTGCCGCGAGCTCCAGGCTGCGTCATTCAGCCACTATATGGTTTACTGATGCTGCTGAGCCTAGGACATTACCTAAAACTTTTTATGGTAGAACTAGATACCAAAATTCTTCAATTCAAATTTTAAAATGTATCTTTTAATCTTAGGGATTGTGAAGCCCTATGGTTTCCTCATGCTGCCACCACTCCACGCTGCCTCATTCAGCCACTAAATGGTCTCCTCTTGATGCAGCCAATTCCAGGCTGTGTCATTCTGCCAGATTATGGTCTCCTCATGCTGCTGCCATTTCTAGGCTCTGTCATTGTGCCACCATGTTACTCCTTGTTAGTTTGGGTCTTGTGGTCATACAGTATTAGTTCAAAGTAAACACCGGGACATTAAACTTGGGAATCTAATATAAACTGAGGACTGAGGCCCTATGGTCGTCGACATCATATTACCTGTGGAAATATCACAAGAATCCAATGAAACAGCTTGGAGCGACAACAATGAACCATAACTGATTAAATGAAAAATTTGCAATTTCACAGTCAGGGGGCCGCTGAGAGGCAGGGTCTGGAACAGGTGGTATCTTGCCTGACGGAGGACCACCTGCTCGATTTTAAGATACAAGTACAAGCTTTTTCACTGCAGCCATTTCTAGCTTTATGCAGCCACTTATCCAATGGCACAGAAGCTGAATGTGCTCCTGTCCAAGTTGCTGGTACTTCAGTCCCTCCCTTTTCAAGTGGAGACTCAGAGTATGGGGATGCGCTGAGAACAGGTGGTATCTTGCCTCGCGGCAAACCGCCAGCTCGATGCTCACCAGAATGGTTAATCAAAAAAATGTAATAAATTAAAATTAAATGAAAATTACATAGAAAATCTGCCACATCCAGATGCTCTGCGGCAATGATTCTAATAGCGATGCCTGTAATCTGCATGTTATACTGAATAACAGCATTACTTTTTCGGAAAATTTGTCGAATCGGCCGAATCAAATTTTTTAAAAAAATTCGCTAATCTCTAGGGGGAATTACTTGGATTTTTATATTGCCGAAAAGCTACATTTTGTGTTGCCTTGTGTTATCTTTACCTTGCATTAAAAGTAGTTGGATTATCTGAAACATTTGGAAGTGAGAAATAAATTAAAAAAAGACTCCATTTGGTGAAATTGAATAAAAGGTAAGGCTATGTTCACATAGCCTTACCTTTCATGGGATTCTTCTGCACTGTGCACATTGTGGAAATTCTGATTCCGTTGCCTGAAGAAAGAAAAGATTTGTCTATTCTTTCTGCAGATTCCACACAGAGTTATCCTGGAACCCGGTGAATTCATTAAATGTGCGGAATGTCCACCTGTGTTTTCTGTATAATTTCAGCTTTATAAACCTGACCTAAGTGTGACTGCATACTCTACATCCTCCATGCAGGGTTGAGCCAAGACAGACAGTGAGATCAGGAAGAATCCTATAGTTCTATCCACCCCAGAGATGGTAGTAAGCGGGATTTAAGAACTCTGGTCTTCTAAACCTACCTATTGCTCATGAGCCCAGGAGTAAAACCTAGGCCTGCTTCCCCCATCACACTATGGTCTGTTCAACAACCCTTACCCATAGCCTGGGTTTAATTGATCCCCGAACAGAGTTGCCTAAAGAATGTGACAAGAAGGTGAACGGAAATAATTGGTAAGATACCCAAATTCTTCTTGGGTATTTTTTTCCCCCGTATATAAAAGAAGGTTATTGGCATATAAGGAAAGTCTGCAGTGCTGTTGGTCTATTCTTATGCCTGGTATAGTATCTGGTTTTTATAGAGCACTACCACCAAATTCTCTACGATTCTGATGGCTGGGAGAGTAGATAAGAAGGACCAAGAAGGCTAAAGAGAGAAGGTGCATGTCAGGATCCGGACTGGTATGCGGGGAGGACACGGGTAGTGGATCCTCTGTGCCAGAGAGGCGATGGCGTGGGCCGTACCAGGGGAACAGAATCTAAGAGGTTACTGGTTTTCACCAGAGCCCGCCGCAAAGCGGGATGGAGTTGCTGCAGCAGGTAACCCCCAGGTCGTTCCACCCGGTAGCGACTCAACCCCTCTGGTGGCTGAGACTGGTGCGGGACACAAGGACAAGGCAAAGGCAAGGTCAGACGTAGCAGAAGGTCAGGGCAGGTGGCAACGGATCGTAGTCAGGGGCAACAGCAAGGGTCTGGATACACACAGGCAATGGCTCACAGAAACGCTTTCACTGGCACAGTGAAACTTAACTTAGCGGTTGGTATATAGGCTGAGGGGTGGCAGTGGTGAACAGATATCAATGTTTTCTAAAATTCTTCTGTTTTTATTGTCATCTTCATTACTTCAGGATATATTCTGATAAAACTTTATACAAAAAGATGTCTGATCTTAATCAGGTCAGATGGATAACGACCTGTGCTCCATCCTGCCGCGTGCTACGTTTCAGGGCAAACCCCCTTAGTAGACAGGTAGGACGGGTCAGGTGATAGATATAGGGCGTCACAATATTACAATTAACTCTCTCTGCGCTAGAAATTCTGAGGATATTCATACATATAATACAAATATCACATCACCACAATACTTCCTAGAGAAATACTTTGTAACTACATGCCTCATTCAAACCTTTCGGTTCGAGTGCCTCCAACTCCGTGATCCAGTACCCCTCACAACGCAGTTCATTTTTTTTTTATTATCTTGCTTATTGGTTCTACATTCTACATTTTCAATTACCTGCCATCTAAGATCTGACACAACGTGCTCACAACTTCTAAAATGACTTGCTACGTTTGTCTCCCCAAAATTTGAACATGATATGAGAGATTACCTGCACAACAGAGTGTACACTTGGGACAAAGAATGCCGACAAAACAGGAGACCAAATGTGAAAAATATAGCTAATCGAGGGGGTTATTAATGGTTACCTGAAGAATCTGCTATGCTTAATGCACTTTCGTTTGGTCATCACCCCACACTGCGATAACAAAAATGTTAGTTGTTTTGCTTTTTTATACGTAAAATTGGAAAGATGGTTATTTTTTTTTATTGGGATAGGGGCTTATTCACTTTTTTAAGTCCCCACAGGGTATAATTTATAGCTATCTATTGATTACTTTTACTGTTTAGTACTATGCGTTAGCAAAGCACTGATAAGAGTTATGTGCCAGAAGGCAGACCATACAAATGGATTCAGGAAGAGTGGCATTGAGGCGGTAAGGAGACCTCCGGCTGTCATGTTGACTCATCGGACCCCCAAAATTGCGCTGCGGGTGCTCCGATGAGTCCTACCAAGCCCAGCAGATACTTTAGACATCATTATCCATGAGGTCCTGGCCGCTACTAACAGCAGCTGGTTTGGCTTGATCACAGTTTCAGGAGATGCCATGATCACCGAACCTCATATATGTAGGTCGCTGTGCGCTAAGTCCCAGGGCACATCTAGGATATTGCGTGTCCTCTAGGGATTAAAATTTGATCATTTGCAAATCTTAGCAAAGCCTGCTACTTCCTCGATTTGTATAACCTTTTTTTTGTCCTCCTTGGTTTTGCAATTTCAGTGGTGAGAAGTATATTTGTAAAAAGCCATTGAGAAGAATTATTCATCTTTAAAAATCTATTTGTTAATTGCATTCAATGGATATGTCGATATACTGTTGAAATGCTAAAATATCGATATAGTGCAGCATACAATCACAACTAAGATTATACATATATATATATGTGTGTGTATATATATATATATATATATATATATATATATAGTAAATTCGAGTAGCCGTATTAGTCCAGTGATGCAAATCAAAAAATGTTGCAGTATCTTGTAATACCTTTTTTATTGGACTAACAGAATTTTGTAGAGACAAGCTTTTGGGATTCCTCCCTTTATTGAGTACAAAGCAAATCTAAGCTCACAAGCAGAAGACACAGGTTACATCTCACAAATATGCAGGGGTTTAGACAAAGTTTAGACTAAGATGGACCATAAATTGTCCTGCTATAGGAACATGGACTACATAGATAAGGATGAGAAAAAGGGGGAGGGAGGGGGGAGCAGGGGAGAGACTGGTAATTAAGCAGGACAGAGTGAGATGCAAAAGAGAATCTAGTACAGTACATGTTATAAGAAGTTTTGATAATGCGATAAGAAACTCAAATCCACATTGAGTCCCCTGTTTTGGAATAATAAAAAAACAGTATAATTTTAGCTTCAAATGTCTTTCTTTCTTGTGTGTTTTTGAAATTCCCTCTCAGTATCTTGATTGCAAGGTCATGTACGGAGTCGCCTGTGTGGGTAAAATGGTGTCCAACTGGGATGCAGTAGTCATTTTCTTTATGGCGGTTGATGGAATGTCTGTGTAGATTCATCCTTTTGTTGAGTTTCCGGCCGGTTTCACCAATGTAGCATCCCATGTCACACTTGGTGCATTGTATCATGTAGACCACATTTGTGGATGTGCAGGAGTATAGTCCCTTAATCTTATATGTCTTGTTGTTGTGGGAGGCTTCTATCTTGCTGCAGATATGTTGGCAGAATTTACAGCGAGGTTTGGTGCAGGGTTTGGTCCCATTGTCTGTGTCTGATCTTTCTGTAGGTAATTGGTCAATGTGGATTTGAGCTTCCTATCACAGACGATGGGACCAAACTCTGCACCAAACCTCGCTGTAAACTCTGCCAACATATCTGCACCAAGATAGAAGCCTCCCACAACAACAAGACATATAACATTAAGGAACTATACTCCTGCACATCCACAAATGTGGTCTACATGATACAATGCACCAAACGTGACATGGGATGCTGTCGGGAAATCACAGGCGGAAGAAAAGCAGAACAGCGCTCGCAGGTCACATATTATTAGTTCCCCAATGGGGGGACAGTGCGCTGCGGCGGAAAATTCACTCATTTGAAAGGGGCAGGGGCCCAACCGGTATTGCGGTATGAGCAAAATTCATATCGTGAAGGAAAAAAATGTCGACATTCGCTATGAACCGGTATACCGCCCAGCACTACCTGTGCGTTATTGTATTCTCTTTTACGCCTCACTTTGTTCTACTTAACTACCAGTCTCTCCCCTGCTCCTCCCTTCCTCCCCCTTTTTCTCTCCTTATCTATTTAATCTATGTTCCTATAGCAGGACAATTTATAACAACATGAAACAAAAATGTAGCCAGCACCTAGCCCAATACACGGGTGCACGCTGCTGTGGCAAGTACAAGACATGTAAAAAAAAGAATATGGCAGCAGCACACTTGGTCAACAAAAGGGAGGCTCTTAGCACACTTTTTGATCAAAACGTGTCCCCCATCCACCACGTGGATTTATAGCCTATCTTAGTGTGAATTATCCACATCAATTGTGTTAACCCTTGCATATTTGTGAGATTATAACCTTTGTCTTCTGCTTGTGAGCTTAGATTTGCTTTGGACTTGATAAAGGGAGGAATCCCAAAAGCTTGTCTCTACAAAATTCTTTTAGTCCAATAAAGGTATTAAAAGATACTGCAACATTTTTTTATTTGAATCTGCGTCACTGGACTAATACGGCTACTTAAATCTATATATATAAAACTCAACGTGTGTGTGTGTGTGTATGTTCCACAAAAACTTCCAAATGGCTAAAGATATTAACATGAAACTTGGCACACGTTACTTATATGTCAGTAACAAACATAGAATAGGTGATTTAACCCTTACTCACCCCCATTTGCCAGGGGCGGGGTTTATGCTTAAAGTCCCATACAAGTCAATGGGAAATATATGTTACTGCATAACTTCCAAATGGCTGGAGATATTTCGATAATACTTGGTCACATGTTACTTATATGTCCACTTAAAATATAGGATAGTTAATTTAACCCTTAACTACCCCCATTTGTGAGGGTCTGGGTTTTTGCAAGTCCCATGCAAATCAATGGGAAATGTATGTTCCCACATAACTTCCGTACGGCTGGACATATTTCAATACCTGGTACACATATTATAGGTCAGATATGAGGACAGGATGGGAGGTCAGGATAGGAGGTCTAGATAGGAGATCTAGATAGGAGGTTGGGATAGGAGGATGGGAAAGGAGGTCGGAATAGGAGGTCGGGATAGGAGGTCGGGATAGGAGGTCGGGATAGGAGGTCAAGATATGAGGACGGGAAAGGACAACGGGAAAGGAGGTCGGGAAAGGAGGATGGGATGGGATAGGAGGATGGGATAGGAGGACAGGATAGGAGGACGGGATAGGAGGTCGGGATAGGAGGTCGGGAAAGGAGAACAGGAAAGGAGGTCGGGATAGGAGGTCGGGATATGACAACAATATATGAGGACAGGATATGAAGTCAAAAGCTTCCTCCTTTGTTTATTTTCCTCCCCAACAAGGATTAGGAAGGAATGGCTGGAGATATTTCAATACCTGTACACATATTACGTGTCGGGATATGAGGACGGGATGGGAGGTCTTGATAGGAGGATGGGATAGGAGGACGGGAAATGAGGACGAGATATGAGGTCGGGATAGGAGGTCGGGATAGGAGGACGGGATAGGAGGATGGGATAGGAGGTCGAGATAGGAGGTCGGGATATGAGGTCGAGATAGGAGGACGGGATAGGAGGATGGGAAAGGAGGTCGGGATAGGAGGTTTGGATAGGAGGTCGAGATAGGAGGATGGGATAGGAGGTCGAGATATGAGGACGGGATAGGAGGACAGGATAGGGGGACAGGATAGGAGGATGGGATAGGAGGTTGGGATAGGAGGACGGGATAGGAGGACGGGATAGGAGGTCGAGATAGGAGGTCGGGATAGGAGGTCGGGATAGGAGGTCAGGATAGGAGGTCGAGATAGGAGATCGTGATAGGAGGTCGAGATAGGAGGTCGGGATAGGAGGACGGTATAGGAGGTCAGGATAGGAGGTCGGGATATGGGGTTGGGATATGACAACAATATATGAGGACTGGACATGAAGTCAAAAGCTTCCTCCTTTGTTTATTTTCCTCCCCAACAAGGATTAGGAAGGAAAAACCGGGCAACGCCGGGCTAGTTTACTATAAATAAATATATATATATATATATATATATATATATATATATATATACATATATATATGTGGTAGCTGGGTGTGATGAGGGCAGATGTTGTTACTCTAGGGACGGATGGCATTAACCCCTTGTATTTGTGATGCCAGGGTGGGGTTTAGCCTAAAACCACCTGAAGGTTTACCGCTGGATCCTGGGCTAGACATAGGGGCAATAAAGACTCCGATGCCATGTTACGGACAACGGTAGCTTTACTGAGGGTAGACAGTTGGTAAACTCTATACAGTTCAGCCAGGGTACAAGGAGGTGACCAGTGATGCAGAGACCTTAAGGGCTTGCTGGGACTTGTAGCAGGACTGGACAATTGAATGCAGACCACGTTGACTTGACAGATGACAGAGACTGACTTGACTTCACTCATAAAGCTGTGACTTTATCTTACTTGAATTGATGGTGGCTGCAGGAATTGACTTTGAGGCCTCCAACACTCTGGACACACATACTAGGCACAACTGCACTGGACCTCAGAAGGAAGCAAGAGCTAAGAGCTCCAAGAGAGAAAAGCTAGCTCCACTCAGGGCTTATATGGGGAGACTAGCAGGGAGCCCATAGGGGACTCTTGGGATCACCTGGTCACTGATACCTCCTGGGTAACAAATACATGACATAACTTTTAAAGATACAACACATTTGTACAGGGGGGAAACAGGGACACTGAAGAAGGCTTTATGACAGGGCAGCAAGGGTACGGGGCAACATCTCCCGTACTGGGCCACCACAAACTCCCCCTGTTAAATACAGTTGTCCTTGACGCCCAGTCCTGGAGGGCGAAAGATTGAAGTGGCAACTGGGGCCTTGTGACAGTTCCTGGGGCATTATGCAAAATGTCCTTCACAGGTCTGGTTATAGAACAAGGTAGAAACAAGTCCATGTAGCACTGTAAATGTCCATACATGCTCTTTGGTTTGGTAAACATGTGGGATTAACAAGCTTTGTTACTGCTCTAGAACACATTTTAGACCATAATACACACAAGTTTGCAGATTGGGCTGCCAGAGGCTATCTACCCAATGCTTTGGCTGCTGGGGCCCCTTTAGTTCTTAACACTTCTCCCCAGAACTCAACAAGTAGTGTGATACTATATAACCATTTTACCTCTGCATAATGTACTCTGCCTCTACACGAGTCTTACTTGTTTCAGGGGAACACTCTGGCCAGTAGAGTGCGCTGTACATGAGGACAGAAAAATGTTAGACAGATATATATACATTGGACATTTGTGGACTGGGACTACAAGTAATGTTGCAATCCTAACTTAAGAGTTTACATATGAACTGACTATGTTTGGTACATAACCTTGAACACTATATTGTGAGCTAATCTTTGTACCTTGCGGGAATTTGTTCTTTGTGTTGACTTTTGCGACCTGCACAAAACCACTTCTAGAGAGTCTGGAACACTTTTGTCTTCGGGAGCTCTTGGAACCCCTGGAACAACAGCTGGCTCTTACTCAGCGAACTCAGGAACTGGTATTACTCCAGGACTAGTTGGATTCGGATTCGCTGGCAGCAGTGGTGGAGAGATTGGTGACAGGGTCGGCACTCTAGAGACAGGGGTACAAGCTGGAGCCAACGGTAACAAGACTGGGACTGGTGTGGAGATTAGTGTCGGTTTGACCAGCCCCGAGGTTGGTGAGACACAGAAGATCACAAGATGACTCGGAGAAAACATGGAAAAATCCATAGATGGATCCCTTTGCCTTGGATGTACTCTCTCGCAGGTCTGACGGCTGGAAGAGATGGTGCTGGGAGCACTGGCAGATCTTCTTTTAGACACAACTTCATCTGGCTTTGGTGAACAACTTGCGGCTCATACCCATGCTTTTGTACATCGTACACATTAGAATCTGGATAGGGTATGGCCACCAACATGTACGGTTCTGTCTCCCAGATAGAGTCTAACTTATGGGTTCTTGGAAACTTCTGCAGCCATACTTTGTCGCCCCATTTGGAAGTGCTTTGGCAGAGGCATGATGGTTATAGTCTTGTCATTGTCTTTGCTGAGCTTGCCTATCTATTGCCAACAATTTTTTTTGTCTTCTTGGATTCTTCTCTGGTGGTCAGAGACCCACTCCAGGGAGGCTTGCGGAAAGTTGTTGAACGGGGCTTGGAGCCCAAATGTTCGGTCTTTAGGCAGCTGTCCATGTTGTCCCATCATCAAGTAGAAAGGGGTGTACCCCGTAGAACAGTGGACTGTTATTATAGATCTCCAATAGTTCTGGCAGCAGTCAGGGCCACTCTTCTTGTCTTGACATGGAGGCTGCTCGCAACATGTAGACAAAGTCCGTTTCCCTGTGGGTGATAAGCTGTAGTCCGGAGTTTCTTGCAGGCATGGAATTGACACAGCTCTTGGAAGAGTTGGGCCTCGAAGGCCGTTCCACGGTCCATTAGGACAGACTCCGGACACCCAAGGATTTGCCCCCAAGTGGAGTAGAACATCTGGGCCGCTGTCTTGGCTGTGAGATCTTTGACGGGGACAACAACAACCTATTTAGAGTAGTGATCCACCATGGTGAGAGCATAGGTGTATTTAGACCAGGTAGGAGACAACTTGACATGGTCTAGCGTGACTAACTGGTTAGGCCTTTCACTCTGGATGGAATGGAGGGGTGCTCTTGCGTCCTTGGGCATGTTCTTGGTGACGTTACAGACTGCCCATTCACTGAACCATTTCTCAATGTTGCTCCACATTCCTATTCAATAGAATCTTCGCCTGACAGTAGCTTCAGTCTTGTGAACTCCAAAATGTCCCGACTGATCATGGTATGCGTTGAGGACCAACGCCGCATCTCTTCTGGGAACCAGAATCTGATGAAGTCGATCACCAGAGACCGCATCCAAAGAATTTTGGTACAACAGTCCTTTGTGCACAAACAATCGCTTCCTCTGTCGCCACAGACGTTTCAGCTCGTAGTCACATTGGGCCCGGCGTAGACAGGTTGGTACCTTTTTCACCAGAAGGTAGTCCAACAGATCCCAGGTGTAAAGGGAGCACAAGCTTCCTCTAACTCAGTCCTGGACTCAATCACTTGGATAGCCAGTCTTTTGAAAGTGGAGAAGGACAAGTTGGGGTTTTGGATCGCTAACATTCTCAGCTGGGCTTTGTCCCACTTATTATGAGCCCCATCAATAAATCTGTCCATTAACACCTTATTGCCCTGCTCAGTAGTTATACCATCTAGTTCTTGGACAGTCTCTAGGACATTCTGTAGGGCTACGGCATATGCTCTCAAGGTCTCACCTGGCTGTTGTCGCCTTTCATATAGCCAGAGACGTACCTCTGATGGAGAATGTGACTCAAATACCTGGTACAGTCCTTCAAAGATCTGCTCAACATTTGCCTTCTCGGAGACTTCCTCTAGTGCTGGTCCCTAGAGTTGTCCTGTGAGCAATTGCACCTGTTGATTAGTAGTGTTGGGCGCGAATATTCACATTTTGAATTTTTATCACGAATTCGCAAATATTGCGAATATATTTGCTGTATATTCGAAATTACGAATATTCACTTTTTTCCCGCATATGCGCGTATTTGCATATGTGAATATTCACATATGCGCATATTTGCATATGTGAATATTCGCATATTCATTTTCACTTGTGGGCCAATTAGAATGATGCAAATACACTTGTCAGGGGTTGTCAACAACATCCCTAGCAACCAATAGTAAAGTTGCCCACCCTCTCATTGTTTTCTTCCTCGAACACGCAAATATGCAAATATTCACATATGCAGATGTATATATTCAAATATAGGATGAATATTCGTCTAAATATCGCAAATTCGAATATGGCCAATGCCGCTCATCACTATTGATTAGAAGGGAAAGAGTAAAAGACAAACAAACTCTGGATTCTCTCTTTAAAATCCCTCAGGGGGAAGGGTATCCATTGAAGGTAGGGAGGACAGGGTTCCACATGAATACTGGTGCAGATGCTGGAACACCAGGACTGTTGATGCTGACTGCAGGAAGAGCTGGCAAGATCCTGGATGCTGGGGCAGGGGATAACCTTGCTGCTGGAGATAAAGGGGCATTGTCACCTGGTTGATCTGGAGAGCTGGGTTCTAACATCTCGCTGAGTTTTGAGTGTGCTGTCGCTTTAAGAAGAATAAGGTGGTTTCCCCTTTAAGATGATTGCTGAAGTGCTGCAGCGACTTGGACTTGACTAATGGGGGTATTGTAATGTATGCTCCCCCTCTATTTTGTAGGCACCCGGTTGTAATCCGTTTTGCGACCAGACTTGCAGGTACTAATGGGTTAATGCTAGCAGGTACTGACACCAGAGACTTAATATTGACAATCATTGGTGTTTGCAGAGTCTGCGCTGCAGCGGGTGCTTGACAGATAGCGGCAGAGCCAGACGCAGCAGTTGTAACCTCCAATATGGCTGTGCCCAGGGAACTTCCAGCAAAATCTTCCCTGTGCAACACAGGGCAGCTCTTTGGTTCCTCCTCGCTTGATTGAAGAGGCGTCACCACTGAGGATTGATGGGGTGGAGCTGCGACCACTCGCACGTGGGAAACACTGGAGCAACTTAAACCTTTAGGTGCTACCTCTGTACAGTTTTCAGTAGCAGATAACAGTCTTTTCTTCACCTCCCCCTCTATTTCAGAAGCGCCACGAGTAAACCACTTTTCATTTGCAAAGTTACGTACACTTTCTGGCGCAGACTTAAATTGCATTTTAATGCGGTTTTTGCAAACAATATTGAACACAATTCAGACTAGGGGAGGACTTTTGGCATAAGGCGCACACCCGTATCCTGTTCGTAGGATGCCAAAAGTTGTGGTAGCAGGGTGTGATGAGGGCAGATGTTTTTACCCTAGGGGCAGATGGCATTATCCCCTTGTATTTGTGACGCCAGGGCGTAGTTTAGCCTAAAACCACCCGAAGGTATGCCACTGGATCCTTGGCTAGGCATGGGGGCTGTCACGATTCGGCTTACAGGTTGTGGATCCACTGTGTCAGCGAGGGATTGGCGTGGACCGTGCTGGTGGACCGGTTCTAAGAGGCTACTGGTGTTCACCAGAGCCTGCCGCAAAGCGGGATGGTCTTGCTGCGGCAGTAGCAACCAGGTCGTATCCACTAGCAACGGCTCAACCTCGCTGACTGCTGAGAAGGCGTGGGACAGAAGGACTAGGCAGAGGCAAGGTCAGACGTAGCAGAAGGTCGGGGCAGGCGGCAAGGTTCGTAGTCAATATGGATAGCAGGAGATCAGGTAACACAGGCTTGGACAACACTAAACGCTTTCACTGGCACAAGGCAACAAGATCCGGCAAGGGAGTGCAGGGGAAGTGATGTGATATAGCCAGGGAGCAGGTGGAAGCTAATCAGGCTAATTGGGCCAGGCACCAATCATTGGTGCACTGGCCCTTTAAGTCTCAGAGAGCTGGCGCGCGCGCGCCCTAGAGAGCGGAGCCGCGCGCGCCAGCACATGACAGCCGGGGACCGAGACGGGTAAGTGACTTGGGATGCGATTCGCGAGCGGGCGCGTCCCGCTATGCGAATCGCATCCCCGTCGGCAATGTCAGTGCAGCGCTCCCGGTCAGCGGGTCTGACCGGGGCGCTGCAGGAAGAGAAATGCCGTGAGCGCTCCGGGGAGGAGCAGGGACCCGGAGCGCTCGGCGTAACAGGGGCAATAAAGACTCCGACACCAAGTTACGGACAACGGTAGCTTTACTGAGGGTAGACAGTTGGTAAACTCTATACAGTTCAACCAAGTCACAAGGAGGTGACCAGTGATGCAGAGACCTTAAGGGCTTGCTGGGACTTGTAGTAGGACTGGACAATTGAATGCAGACCACGCTGACTTGGCAGATTACAGGGACTGACTTGACTCATAAAGCTGTGACATTAGCTTATTTGAATTGATGGTGGCCACAGGAATTGACTTTAAGGCCTCCAACACTCTGGACACACACACTAGGCACGACTGCACTGGACCTCAGCAAGAAGCAGGAGCTCTAAGCACCAAGAGAGAGAAGCCAGCTCCAGCCAGGGCTTATATGGGGGAGACTAGCAGGGAGCCCATAGGTCATTCTTGGGATCACCTGGTCACTGATACCTCCTGGGTAACAATCACATGACATAACTTAAAGATAAAACACATTTTCTAATACAATACACTGCAGAAAATATGTACAGGGGGGAAACAGGTGCTAAGGGCCCTGCAAGCCGGACCAACGAAAAATAAAAAAAAGACCAAACGAGAAGGGGGAGTGACTTGTAGGATGGGCATAGCTTGCAAGCCGGATCAACACATTCACCCGGAGATGTGGAGTTGTGGTATATCAGCACCAAAGGCTGTCCTGTGGGCTGAGGTTCTTCTCGGGCATGCCTGCATCACATATGTTGGGCCCACTGAGAAAGTATCTGTTATCTAATATGTTCAAGCACTTTATTATATACTTTATTATGTTTGTCATATGCACTGTGTAATATGTTATTTATGTGTACTATGCCTTTAAGATTGAGGAGCAGTGTAAACCAGGTGACCCTGCCTGCCCAATGGGAACCTTTAAATTGTTAGGTATATAGTGTAGTG
The DNA here is from genome assembly GCF_029499605.1 of Hyla sarda. Classification (NCBI taxonomy): domain Eukaryota; kingdom Metazoa; phylum Chordata; class Amphibia; order Anura; family Hylidae; genus Hyla; species Hyla sarda. The sequence goes on from NC_079191.1 coordinate 82,903,972, forward strand.
GGGGAGGAGTTGCCCCAGATCATTCCAAGTTGGAGTGTGTTCAGTGCTGCGCTCAAGTAGGGAAAGGAGGAGAAGTTGCGTGTGCAGAAATCCTGAGTGAAGCCTAAGAACAAATCTCTTCTCAATTCTATCCAGCCATTCTGCGAGGGTTCCCCTGTACAGTGGAAAGTCAAGCCCTGGCGGAGAAAGCCATTGGACCTTGTTAGAACCCTAGCTGGTGTGGAGAATCTACAGTCTCTAATCTCAAGTCGGTATTAATCAAGTGGGTGAAAAGCACCATAAGTGCCAGTGGGTTGCACTGCATCCCATCTACTCTGCTCCAGACTGTGTGTAATAACATCTGCACCCTGCTCAGTAAAGGACAATTATCCGTAACCCGGCGTTGGTGTGTTTCTTTACTCCCCGTGTCTGGCCCAGGAGAAGCTGTCTTTAACCTTGGACCATGTATAGGCTAAGGTGCCCTGGCATCACAAAGTGATTAGGAATTCATTTATTCATGTATTAATTTATTGTCTTAATACCTTAAGGACGCAGGGTTTTTTCGTTTTTGCATTTTCATTTTTTCCTCATCACCTTCTAAAAATCATTACTACACAAGAAAAGAGAAAGAAATATGCAATATAATGCACACCCACAGTAACTATAATCCCAAAAATATCTTTATTACATATAAATATTACAAAGCGCAGACAATACAGTTAAAACCAATTAAAAAAGGCCCAAATGGCCACTACACAAAAAGAGGGGGAGAAACCCCACCCAGGGCACCTGCCTCCACAAATAAACAGGTTATCAGCCTATCATACAACAAGAATGTTAGATCAATACAGTCTTGTCCCCACAACACTAATAATGTATTTACAACCTGAGTATCCTCAATACATAGCACAGGGGACTGGTAGTGGAGGACAATAGATGGAGGAGTAGTACGGCAGGTGCCCCCCTAGAGACCCCACGCGTTCCGTTGCCTGTCAGCAACTTCCTAGGGGGGCACCTGCCGTACTACTCCTCCATCTATTGTCCTCCACTACCAGTCCCCTGTGCTATGTATTGAGGATACTCAGGTTGTAAATACATTATTAGTGTTGTGGGGACAGGACTGTATTGATCTAACATTCTTGTTGTATGATAGGCTGATAACCTGTTTATTTGTGGAGGCAGGTGCCCTGGGTGGGGTTTCTCCCCCTCTTTTTGTTAGGGGGTCCCCCCCCCCCCTCGTTTGTGCAGTGGCCATTTGGGCCTTTTTTAATTGGTTTTAACTGTATTGTCTGCGCTTTGTAATATTTATATGTAATAAAGATATTTTTTGGATTATAGTTACTGTGGGTGTGCATTATATTGCGTATTTCTTTCTCTTTTCTTGTGTAGTAATTGTTGTTTGGTACACTTAATAGCACCCCTTTCTATATGATGCTGAGCCGCCTGTCTTTTACATACTTCTAAAAATCATAACGCTTTCAATTTTGCACATAAAATTGCATATGTGGCTTATTTTTTGCGCCACCAATTCTAAATTGTGGTGACATTAGTAATTTTACCAAAAAATCCTCAGCGAAATGGGAAAAAATTCATTGTGCAACAAAATTGAAGAAAAAATGCCATTTTGTAACTTTTGGGGGCTTCCGTTTCTGTGCAGTACATTTTTCGGTAAAAATTACACCTTATATTTATTCTGTAGGTCCATATGGTTAAAATGATACCCTACTTATATAGGTTTGATTTTTTCGTACTTCTGAAAAAAAAATCATAACTACATGCAGGAAAATGTATACGTAAAAAATTCTCATCTTCTGACCCTTATAACTTTTTTATTTTTCCGCGTATGGGCCGGTATGAAGGCTAATTTTTTGCACCGTACACTGAGATTTTTATCAGTTCCATTTTTGTATTGATTGGACTTTTTGATCGCTTTTTATAAATTTTTTCATGATATAAAAAGTGACCAAAAATACGCTATTTTGGACTTTGGAATTTTTTTTGCGTATACGCCATTGACCGTGCAATTTAATTCACTATATATTTTTGCAATTCGGACATTTACGCACGCGGTGATACCACATATGTTTATTTTTATTTACACAGGTTTTTTTATGTGAAAAGGGGGGTGATTCAAACTTTTATTAGCGAAGGGGTCAAATGACCTTTATTAACTTTTTTTTTCACTTTTTTTTGCAGTGTTAAAGCTCCCATAGGGGGCTATAACACTGCACACACTGATCTTTTACACTGATCCCTGCAAAGCCATAGCTTTGCATGGATCAGTGTTACAGGTGGTCGAATGCTCAAGCCTGTATCTCAGGCTTGGAGCAATCAAACGCCGATCGGACACGACAAAGCAAGGTAAGGGGACCTCGGCTCGCGTGCTAGCTGATCGGGACATCGCAATTTCATCGCGATAGTCCCGATCAGCCCGACTGAGCAGCTGGGAAGCTTTCACTGTCATTTTAGACACGGAGATCAACTTTGATCGCTGCGCCTAAGGGTTAATAGTGTGCGACACAATGATCGGTCCTGCACGCTATTAGCCCAGGGTTGCGGCTATCATTAGCCGTCAGGACCGACCTGGTATGACGCGGGGTCACGACGTGACCCCGTTTTAAATACCAGGCGTAGGGCGTACAGGTATGCCCTACATCCATAAGAGATTTATTCATCTATTTAATTATTAGACATCTGAGGACTAACACCCTTTAGTATACTACTGTATTTTTTGTTAAATATTGATGTTGATGTACAGAGGTGTTTACTGAATTTAATTCCAATAATTTGAATCCAAAAGTCGCTTGTTGTTTTGAGGGACAGATAGTCTCCTAGATAAAGAAAATGTAAATAAAAATACTAAATATGCCAACAATTCCATCATGGGGAATTCCATCCGTCAAGTTTTGTCACACAGTAACGTCAGTGAAAGTTTCCCCTAGGGTGAATAGGTGCAGCTTAGATGCAAATTGATTCAATGGCCTGAGGGATATTAATCTTTTTTGTCTTTAGAAAGTCTGTTTTGATGTTGTGGTAGAGGGTGTGATGCAGGGCAGATGGAATTACCCAGGGGCAGATGGCATTAACCACTTGTATTCGTGATGTCAGGGCTTGTTTTATCCTCAATACCACCCAAAGGTATACCGCTGGATCCTGGGCTAGGCACGGGGGCAATAATGACTTCGACGCCAAGTTACGGACAACGGTAACTTTACTGAGTGACAGATGGAACAGTCTATACAGTTCAGCCAGGCCCACAGAGGTGACCAGTGATTTCAGAGACCTCAAGGGCTTGCTGGGACTTGCAGTAGATTTGGACAATTTTAGTGCAGGCCACTCTCACTTGACAATAGATGACTGTGACTGACTTGACTTGAGACTGACTAAGCTGTGACGGTAGCTTACTTGTAGACTTGAAGGCTTGTGGCTGCAGGATGGACCTGAGGACTCCTATGGACTCCAGACACACTCTAGGACTTGACTGCACTGGACCTCAGCACAGACTTAAATGGAAATCAAGAGCATAAGAGAGAGAGAGAGAGCTAGCTCCACCCAGGGCTTATATGGGGGAGACTAGGAGGGGTCTCATAGGTCACCCTTAGGTCACATGGTCACTGATAACTCACAGGGTTACACTCACATGACAACTGGTGATCACATGTTAAAATTTCTTAAAGCAATAACACATATACGTTTTACGTTATAACTCATGGCAGAAAATATATATATACATAAGGGGACAGGTGTCGGGCATAAGGTGTTGGGCAATCTTGAGCATAAGAAGTCTGGAAAATAAGATCTCCAACCTTTCTGAAAAGGAGACCAGACTCATTTGGATACTCAAGTCACTAAAATCTTACGAAAGTTGTAACCAAGTACCCCGTGGTTTATGTAATTATAAAGAACCATCACAGTTTTCTGAGGATCCGGAATTTATGCAAGACTGGTATAAAATTCATCTGGAATACTCACTTAATATGATGAGAGCTGTTATTAAGCAAAATGAGAAGGAATATTCTTTAGTGACAACAGAGCTAATGAAAGCGAAAACCGAGCTCCGGGTGAGAGTGTCTGAAGAACAGTTCCAAAATTTTGGAAAAAAGCTAGAGCAGAGATTGACTTTGTTTCAATCATCTTTGAAAGATCTAAAACGAGACAAGTATTTGCGGGACAAGTTGGATTTCGATTCTAAGAGTTTTCTCCTTCTCAAGACCAGCAAATAAACGTCCTCAGCGTAAAAATAAAAATAGACAACGCAAGTCGGATTACTGTACTACAGACTCTGAGTCCAGCGGATCTGAGGACAAAGGGAAAAGACCCCAGCCCCCCACCAAGAACGAAGATACCAGTTTCCCTTTAGGAGGAAAAAAACAAGAAGAGGAAGGACAAGGAGACAAAAGTGTGAGACCGAAACGAAAAGTGGTGTCTTGGAAAAACAAAATCTGGACATGATGCAGCAAAAGAGACAGGACAAGATTTAAAAATGATTAATCTGTCCAGTTATGAGTTGGACAAAGCCACAAAATCTGTCCTCTCAAAGGGACTTAATTTCTGCGTAGTTAAGGAATTTAATAAAGTAGCTTTTGAGATCGATTTATTTCGGGTAATACGAAAGATCAGCCTTAAAAAGTTTTTTAGTAATAAACATAATGTTGTAGATAAAAGAATTAGGCCAGAGGGGGAAGTCCCTGTAAATACTGTGCCACTGGGTTTTAGTGCCCTGAATGAGGCTCCTCAGACTGAGCTTGATTGCTTATATACATTAATGGATCTATTGCCCGGAGATAATGATTTTGGTTCTATGGAGATGGAGGTTCCTGAATTTACAGGAGGCATACGCTCTACATTCTGTCCGCAAATTGCACCAGGAAGTAGCCCCGATCTCTTTCAGAGGAAAATCCTGGAAGAGATCAAGGCACTATGTCATCCTAAGGACACTGATAATCTATCCAGAGAAGAAAAAGATGCTCTGGAGCAACTGAAGAAATGTGAGAATATAGAAATAAAAAAATCAGATAAGGGAAGAAACATAGTTATAATGAGTAGAGAAGGATATATTAAAGAGGCAAATCGCCAAGTAAGTAACTCTTTATACTATACTAAACTATCTAAAAATCCTATTCTCCATCAAAAAAGCTAATTTCAGTCCCTCCTTAGAGCATACTTTGAAAAAGGTATTATCTCCAAAAAAAATTGCAGAAAGACTCCTCCCCAAAGAACCCAGAGAGGCAGCATGGTATTTTCTCCCAAAAGTCCATAAAACGTTGGAGTCCCCACCCGGGAGACCTATTGTCTCCGGGGTGGGGACTCTAACGGAGCCATTGTCACAATACATTGACTGGCTGCTGCATCCTTTGCTTACAACAATCCCGGCACTAGTAAAAGATACTAATGCTTTTCTCGAATCCCTCGAGGGACTACAAGTACCAGAAAACAGCATTCTTGTTTCCATCGATATCAAAAGCCTTTACATGAGTATTCCTCAAGCAAACAGTATCTCTGTTGTCAGAAAGTTCCTGGAGGGAGCCGACAAAAGCATTGGTTATATTAATTTCATTTGCGACTCCTTACAATATATTTTGTCAAACAATTCCTTCAAATTCAATAATGAATGGTACAACCAAACTGGTGGAGTGGCTATGGGGACTCCAGTGGCATGTACACTGGCAAATCTTTATGTTCCAGGCTTTGAGAGGGATTACGTTTTTTCTGATAAAAATAGATTTCTTAAATTTGTTTCACGCTACCACAGATTTGTGGACGACATTTTCATGGTGTGGACAGGGTTGGAATCTGCTTTTGCGGATTTCTTCTCCGCCCTCAACGATGGAAATGATATGAATCTCCGCTTCACTTGGAAAGTTGGGGAACCAGATTTAGAGTTCCTCGATGTGAAAGTAGGAATCACAGATGGAGAAGTAGTTACTAGGGGTTACCGTGAGCCGATGGCGTGCAACTCCCTCCTGCATTATGATAGTTACCACCCAGAGCATACTAAAAGGGCTGTCCCATATGGACAGTTTCTTAGATTGAAAAGGATCAATAGTAGAGAGAAAGACTATCAGATGCAGGCGAGAGAGTTGTATGCAAGATAAGTTCAGAGGGGTTACCCCACTGATGTGCTAGACCTAGCTGTAACAAAAGTTAATGTACAACGTGGAACTCTACTCAAAAATAGAAGTAACAAATACTCTCACAAATCAAAAAGAAATATTGAAAATTCCCAGAGATTTTCCTTCTCATTTGCATTTAGTCCAGTAGCCAATAAGATTAAAAAAGCCATCAATGAGAACTGGTCAATATTGCAGAATGATCCTGATCTAAAAGAATCCACTAAAAACCGACCTCTTGTCACTTTTAAAAAATGTAAAAACCTAAAAAACATCCTGGTCAGCAGTTCTTTGAAAAATTCTGCACTAAATAAAACCTGGCTAAATAAAGATACACCGAAAGGTACCTTTAAATACGGGAGCTGTTTGCTGTCCTTGCAATAGGTTCTATATAGGATGTACTACACGCCCCATAATTATAAGGTTCAGGGAATACTTTAATTCTATACGCACCGGTAAGGGGTCCCCGAGACTCATTGCACATATCAGAGATGAACATGAAAGTGATCCAAAAGTTATGTGTTTTCTGGGGATAGAACGGGCAATGACAGTGAGCGGCGGAGATATTAAGAAAACCCTTCTACAAAAAGAAGGGAAATGGATCCTAAGAACAAATGCACAGGGAGGTCTTGGTCTCAACGACAGATTAGACATGAGTGTCTTTATATGATTTAAGTTTAGGTATCAACTATATTTGTTTTCTATTCTTTGCATGTTTTAAAATGTTGTCTGTGATTATTTGCGATTGCTTTTATGTAAACGCCCATCTTCCGTGACGTGGACATAGAGGTGTATTTACCTGGATCCAGATGACGGAAGGGGCGTAGTCTGAAGAAGCGCCAGTCTTCGGCGCGAAAGCAGCTGTTCACAACCTTCCCGCTGCAGACCCTGGCGTCCTGCGCTATGGAATTTTATTGCACCGAATAAAGACACAGTCTGCACCCTTCAAGAGAAAAAGGAATAGAACAGGTGAATTCCTACCTGGCTTTTCTTTGGTCTGCCACATCACATCCTGTTTGGCGGAGGCAGGGAGTTTGTATCACGGTGGGTGCCGGCATTATGCCCGTACGTATTTAAACCCCCGTGTGACATGATGCCAGTGCCATGACTAAGAGCGACAGCTCGAAACGCGTCTGCGTTTCACTTCCATTTTAAGTGACATGTCACTTATCACTCTGTGGTAAATCTTTTTTCATTTTAATATGCAAGATTAAAAGATAAGTTTTATTGGATTTTTTCTCTAACAAGAGCTGGATACCCCTTTTTCTACTATTTGATACTGTTGCTACGGGAAGTAACGGCTTCCTGCATCCGTGCTCCCGAACAATCTTCAGATGTGTCTACCTATGAACTGATTGGTGAGCTGATCATTGTTTTTTGCTCCTTCATATATACCCTTCAAGACACTCCGACTCGTAAGTCCCCCCCCCCTCTTTTCCTTTGGTGTTACTCACTTGTTTTAGCGTCGCAGGACCTGCCGGTTCACAGAACTCTATGGTTTGCTAAAGGACCTTTGGTGGTTCTAGTCAGGCTCACAATCCATTGTAACGGTGAGTGACCGCTGATATGGACATATCCAAAACGGCCAGCCCCTGCCCATATAAGGGAGCTGCGCCATTTTGTCGCTCTTTTGGGTTGCTGACTGGATGAGGTATGACCTCTGCAGCTTTCAAGACAATTACTAGGCCAAAGCCTTGCGACCTAGGCCTGCCCTAGAGACGGATAGTTCTTACAATTCCCCGCTATCTCTGCAAAATCTCTGGACCTAATTCAACCCCTAAATCCAGCGGATCTATTCAAATACAATCCTCCTAATCTTAAGAGAACTTTCCGGTCCTAAGCAACTGTCAGTCACTGCTGTGCTGTCTATATAGACTCTGTTATCTGGACTGTTACCGTTACTGCATGTAAAGAAAATCTTCAGTAAAGTTCCTGAAAGTTTTAAGTTCAGCACTGCTGTGGACAATCCATTTATTTTACACTCACCTATCGCTCTGGGGAAGGGTGGCGATAGGTCCAGCATCACTACAGAGTTTTAACCCACACCCTGGCGTCACGAGTGACAAGAGTTAAATTAACCATATACTACAGCAACACCCCAAATATCCCACACCCCACCAGGCTACCACACTTTCTTATGCTAACTGTATATTGTATTCTGGGGTGTTAAGTGAATGCCATATAGCGCTATTACATAGCTTTAGGGCTCCGTTTATTGTTATTTTAAGCCAGGTTGATAAATGGGAAAATTGTAACGTCCCTGGTGGTCTGGAGTGGTAAACAAAGCTTACACACCCTGTTGGGGAAAAAGTGGTATTACAGAAAAGAACTTCTACTCAGTGGATAATGTCTGAAACAGACAGAGATAGAGAAAAAGGAGGCTCAACTACACAATTAGATGGGGGGTGCTGCTGCAGTGACAAAACACAACAATCACTATAGCAAAGTAATCACTAAAAAGAGTGCACACCACTAGACAATATGTGCGTAAATTCAACAATTTTATTATGACACATATACAAATAAACATATCAAAAACATGTAGTCAGGGACATTTAAAACCAATTAAAAATGCTCACATAGAGCACAGTGCCACCCTGGAGAAGGGCCATGAACCCCCTCCCACAGGTAAGTGACCCCGTCCTGAATATACCAACTGTGATCAACAAGGTATAACAAATAATGGTATCTCAGAATTGCCTAACCTATACCACAATAATGAAATACATATGAGAGAGAAATAATCCTATAATGATACTTAGGCAAGAGACAGAGATGGACAACCAGTCAGATAAGGACGGGGTCACGCCAGAACCCCACGCGTTACGTCGCTGGACGACTTCCTCATGCTTGTTGTGCTGGAATAATCCTCACAATGTATGTATATATATATATATATATATATATATATATATATATACAGCAACAGAAGAATGCAGCAGCACACTGCCAGCACAAGGATATAGGTGAAACATGAAAATGCAGTTAAAACATGGAGAGCTATACAGCTATGGTGTAATAGATGCAAATGTGAAACTATGAAATAGTGAGGCACTTAGCTCGCAAATTTGTCTCCGCCGGCGGTCAAATAGCTTGGACCGTCCCACCGCGATAAGGTAGCCTCCTTGGCCTTGCACCCCACCCACCTCTATCAGGTGTGTATATAAGGTGTCTTGGATGTTCCAGATCCTGCCATGCTTACTGAACTGTTCACACAGAGGCATATTCACAGTGTAGGGTCCGTCCCAAGGAGGCTACCTTATCGCGGTGGGACGGTCCAAGCTATTTGACCGCCGGCGGAGACAAATTTGCGAGCTAAGTGCCTCACTATTTCATAGTTTCAAATTTGCATCTATTACACCATAGCTGTATAGCTCTCCATGTTTTAACTGCAGTTTCATGTTTCACCTATATCCTTGTGCTGGCAGTGTGCTGCTGCATTCTTCTGTTGCTGTATATCTAGCCTAGTAGCGTGCACCTGTAGGCCAGGTCCATATAATAGTTTGGTATCAACTAAAGTGCTGGCTGACTTATTCTTTGTCTATATATATATATATAGATATATACATACGAATTTCTATAATACCTGGCAGGTGAGCTCAATACACGTCTCCCTGTACCATACAGCATGCAAACGCAGTGTTACTTCCGGTCCAGATAACTTCAGGTATGTAGAACAGATGTTGTGAGATATGGGATCAAAACAGTCCCGCTCGCGTGTTCCCTGTATCAAAGTATCGCGAGATGTTGCTGTAGTTTGCACCTGCGCGCATTGATAATGAAGCTGCCATCAATCACCAGTCAGTGAGGTGCTCGCATATGCTCAGGTGCCAGATGTAGATTATGTGTCACGTGTGGGACTGACGCCCCACTCACGTGATCCATACATAACATAGAACATAGATGGTCAATAGTCACGGACATGCAGGCGCACCCTCACTAAGGGTATATTATCAGTCAAGCGCCACCGCGCATGCGCCACAGCGTCGAAACAGTGAACAGAGATCCCTCCGGTAACACTATCCATATTACTGCGCATGCGCAGGTAATCGCAGCATTTCATTCATAGTCTCATATACAATGCGCATTGTTCTGCAAACCAATTTATCAACATTCATCTAAAACAAAAGATGTTAAAGAAATAGCTGCGAAAATTGTGATAAGAGGAAATAAAAATATAAGATAATTGGAATCAGTGTGTATATTGCAGGGGACTTCACTTAAGTCTATGTCAGGACATTGTAAGCTACAGTACTGAAACAAAATTAAATTAATCTATGAATTAAAGCAAAAAACAGACAAAAATGAGAAAGGAAAATTTATAGAAAAAGAATATATATAGAGAAGAAAAATATAAATATGTATATATAAATAACTAAAAGTAGTGACAAAGGTAATAATAATAGTAATGACAATGAAAAATAATAATAAATATAAAAAATATAAAAATTTTAATTAAAATTAATAAATAATAAAAAAATTAAAATAATAATATGAAATTGATAAGGATAATCTCCAGAGTGATACAAAGTAGATCAAATTAACCCCCATAAATAGTGTATAATTTAGGAAGGAAGAAAGGGAGGAGCTGTATTATAAAGACCTCCCAATAAGTGATCCCAAATAGAACCCCTTACACAAGCAAAAATAATGAGTGATACTCAAAGTGTCCATATTGGAAAAGGGGAAAAATATAATAATTGTGTAAACATGCATAAAGAAAACAATAACCCCATAAGGCCAAGTGGGTAAATACCCCAATGTCTCTTGCAAAAATTGAAGTTAATAATGTCCCCTAGCAACAAGAATGAACTGGTATTAATGAAACTAACCCCACAGCACACTTTAAGGGGTAATCATACTCCCAAAGGGTACCCCCATATTCCAGTATTCTCTCTACCCATTCTGAGAAAGATGATCATGGTACTGTGGGTTACACTCATATTTAACTATCCTGTCTACCCATTCTCAATACGTTGGGGATAATCCATAATCTTATCAAAGGGTAGCCCCAATATCCAAAATTTCAGACACTTCTCCTTCCCTAGTTGTTACGCCGAGCGCTCCGGGTCCCCGCCCCTCCCCGGAGCGCTCGCTACACTCTCCCCACTGCAGCGCTCCGGTCAGATCCACTGACCCGGGGCGCTGCGATTCCGCTTCCAGCCGGGATGCGATTCGCGATGCGGGTAGCGCCCGCTCGCGATGCGCACCCCGGCTCCCGTACCTGACTCGCTCTCCCTCGCTCCTGTCCCGGCGCGCGCGGCCCCGCTCCCTAGGGCGCGCGCGCGCCGGGTCTTTGCGATTTAAAGGGCCACTGCGCCGCTGATTGGCGCAGTGATTCCAATTAGTGTGTTCACCTGTGCACTTCCCTATATCACCTCACTTCCCCTGCACTCCCTTGCCGGATCTTGTTGCCATCGTGCCAGTGAAAGCGTTTCCTTGTGTGTTCCTAGCCTGTGTTCCAGACCTCCTGCCGTTGCCCCTGACTACGATCCTTGCTGCCTGCCCCGACCTTCTGCTACGTCCGACCTTGCTTCTGTCTACTCCCTTGTACCGCGCCTATCTTCAGCAGTCAGAGAGGTTGAGCCGTTGCTAGTGGATACGACCTGGTCACTACCGCCGCAGCAAGTCCATCCCGCTTTGCGGCGGGCTCTGGTGAAAACCAGTAGTGACTTAGAACCGATCCACTAGCACGGTCCACGCCAATCCCTCTCTGGCACAGAGGATCCACTACCTGCCAGCCGGCATCGTGACAGTAGATCCGGCCATGGATCCCGCTGAAGTTCCTCTGCCAGTTGTCGCTGACCTCACCACGGTGGTCGCCCAGCAGTCACAACAGATAGCGCAACAAGGCCAACAGCTGTCTCAACTGACCGTTATGCTACAGCAGTTACTACCACAGCTTCAGCAATCATCTCCTCCGCCAGCTCCTGCACCTCCTCCGCAGCGAGTGGCCGCCTCTGGTCTACGCCTATCCTTGCCGGATAAATTTGATGGGGACTCTAAGTTTTGCCGTGGCTTTCTTTCCCAATGTTCCCTGCACCTGGAGATGATGTCGGACCAGTTTCCCACTGAAAGGTCTAAGGTGGCTTTCGTAGTCAGCCTTCTGTCTGGAAAAGCCCTGTCTTGGGCCACACCGCTCTGGGACCGCAATGACCCCGTCACTGCCTCTGTACACTCCTTCTTCTCGGAAATCCGGAGTGTCTTTGAGGAACCTGCCCGAGCCTCTTCTGCTGAGACTGCCCTGTTGAACCTGGTCCAGGGTAATTCTTCCGTTGGCGAGTATGCCGTACAATTCCGTACTCTTGCTTCAGAATTATCCTGGAATAATGAGGCCCTCTGCGCGACCTTTAAAAAAGGCCTATCCAGCAACATTAAAGATGTTCTGGCCGCACGAGAAATCCCTGCTAATCTACATGAACTCATTCACCTAGCCACTCGCATTGACATGCGTTTTTCCGAAAGGCGTCAGGAGCTCCGCCAAGATATGGACTCTGTTCGCACGAGGCGTTTCTTCTCCTCGGCTCCTCTCTCCTCTGGTCCCCTGCAATCCGTTCCTGTGCCTCCCGCCGTGGAGGCTATGCAGGTCGACCGGTCTCGCCTGACACCTCAAGAGAGGACACGACGCCGCATGGAGAATCTCTGCCTGTACTGTGCTAGTACCGAACACTTCCTGAGGGATTGTCCTATCCGTCCTCCCCGCCTGGAAAAACGTACGCTGACTCCGCACAAAGGTGAGACAGTCCTTGATGTCTACTCTGCTTCTCCACGTCTTACTGTGCCTGTGCGGATGTCTGCCTCTGCCTTCTCCTTCTCTACTATGGCCTTCTTGGACTCTGGATCTGCAGGAAATTTTATTTTGGCCTCTCTCGTCAACAGGTTCAACATCCCAGTGACCAGTCTCGCCAGACCCCTTTACATCAATTGTGTAAACAATGAAAGATTGGACTGTACCATACGTTTCCGCACGGAGCCCCTTCTAATGTGCATCGGATCTCATCACGAGAGGATTGAACTTTTGGTCCTCCCCAATTGCACTTCTGAAATTCTCCTTGGACTTCCCTGGCTTCAACTTCATTCCCCAACCCTGGATTGGTCCACTGGGGAGATCAAGAGTTGGGGGCCCTCTTGTTCCAAGGACTGTCTAAAACCGGTTCCCAGTAACCCTTGCCGTGACTCTGTGGTTCCTCCAGTAACCGGTCTCCCTAAGGCCTATATGGACTTTGCGGATGTTTTCTGCAAAAAACAAGCTGAGACTCTACCTCCTCACAGGCCTTATGATTGTCCTATCGACCTCCTCCCGGGCACTACTCCACCCCGGGGCAGAATTTATCCTCTGTCCGCCCCAGAGACTCTTGCCATGTCTGAATACGTCCAGGAAAATTTAAAAAAGGGCTTTATCCGTAAATCCTCCTCTCCTGCCGGAGCCGGATTTTTCTTTGTGTCCAAAAAAGATGGCTCCCTACGTCCTTGCATTGACTACCGCGGACTTAATAAAATCACGGTTAAGAACCGCTACCCCCTACCCCTCATCTCTGAACTCTTTGATCGCCTCCAAGGTGCCCACATCTTTACTAAACTGGACTTAAGAGGTGCTTATAATCTCATCCGCATCAGAGAGGGGGATGAGTGGAAAACGGCATTTAACACCAGAGATGGACACTTTGAGTATCTGGTCATGCCCTTTGGCCTGTGCAACGCCCCTGCCGTCTTCCAAGACTTTGTTAATGAAATTTTTCGTGATCTTTTATACTCCTGTGTTGTTGTATATCTGGACGATATCCTAATTTTTTCTGCCAATCTAGAAGAACACCGCCAGCATGTCCGTATGGTTCTTCAGAGACTTCGTGACAATCAACTCTATGCCAAAATTGAGAAATGTCTGTTTGAATGCCAATCTCTTCCTTTTCTAGGATACTTGGTCTCTGGCCAGGGACTACAAATGGATCCAGACAAACTCTCTGCCGTCTTAGATTGGCCATGCCCCTCCGGACTCCGTGCTATCCAACGCTTTTTGGGGTTCGCCAATTATTACAGGCAATTTATTCCACATTTTTCTACCGTTGTGGCTCCTATCGTGGCTTTAACCAAAAAAAATGCCGATCCCAAGTCTTGGCCTCCTCAAGCGGAAGACGCCTTTAAACGACTCAAGTCTGCCTTTTCTTCGGCTCCCGTGCTCTCCAGACCTGACCCTTCCAAACCCTTCCTATTGGAGGTTGATGCCTCCTCAGTGGGAGCTGGAGCTGTTCTTCTACAAAAAAAATTCTTCCGGGCATGCTGTCACTTGTGGGTTTTTTTCTAGGACCTTCTCTCCGGCGGAGAGGAACTACTCCATCGGGGATCGAGAGCTTCTAGCCATCAAATTAGCACTTGAGGAATGGAGGCATCTGCTGGAGGGATCAAGATTTCCAGTTATTATTTACACCGATCACAAGAACCTCTCCTACCTCCAGTCTGCCCAACGGCTGAATCCTCGCCAGGCCCGGTGGTCTCTGTTCTTTGCCCGATTTAATTTTGAAATTCACTTTCGGCCTGCCGATAAGAACATTAGGGCCGATGCTCTCTCTCGTTCCTCGGATGCCTCGGAAGTTGAACTCTCTCCGCAACACATCATTCCTCCTGACTGCCTGATTTCCACTTCTCCAGCCTCCATCAGGCAAACTCCTCCAGGAAAGACCTTTGTTTCTCCACGCCAACGCCTCGGAATCCTCAAATGGGGTCACTCCTCCCATCTCGCAGGTCATGTGGGCATCAAGAAATCTGTGCAACTCATCTCCCGCTTCTATTGGTGGCCGACTCTGGAGGCGGATGTTGTGGACTTTGTGCGAGCCTGCACTATCTGTGCCCGGGATAAGACTCCTCGCCAGAAGCCCGCTGGTTTTCTTCATCCCCTGCCTGTCCCCGAACAGCCTTGGTCTCTGATTGGTATGGATTTTATTACTGATTTACCCCCTTCCCGTGGCAACACTGTTATTTGGGTGGTCGTTGATCGATTCTCCAAAATGGCACATTTCATCCCTCTTCCTGGTCTTCCTTCAGCGCCTCAGTTGGCTAAACAATTTTTTGTACACATTTTTCGTCTTCACGGGTTGCCTACGCAGATCGTCTCGGATAGAGGCGTCCAATTCGTGTCTAAATTCTGGAGGGCTCTCTGTAAACAACTCAAGATTAAATTAAATTTTTCTTCTGCATATCATCCCCAATCCAATGGACAAGTAGAAAGAATTAACCAGGTCTTGGGTGATTATTTACGACATTTTGTTTCCTCCCGCCAGGATGACTGGGCAGATCTCCTTCCATGGGCCGAATTCTCGTATAACTTCAGAGTCTCTGAATCTTCCTCCAAATCCCCATTTTTCGTGGTGTACGGCCGTCACCCTCTTCCCCCCCTCCCTACCCCCTTGCCCTCTGGTCTGCCCGCTGTGGATGAAATTTCTCGTGACCTTTCCATCATATGGAGAGAGACCCAAAATTCTCTCTTACAGGCTTCATCACGCATGAAGAAGTTCGCGGATAAGAAAAGAAGAGCTCCTCCCATTTTTTCCCCTGGAGACAAGGTATGGCTCTCCGCTAAATATGTCCGCTTCCGTGTCCCTAGCTACAAGTTGGGACCACGCTATCTTGGTCCTTTCAAAATTTTGTGTCAGATTAATCCTGTCTCTTACAAACTTCTTCTTCCTCCTTCTCTTCGTATCCCTAATGCCTTTCACGTTTCTCTTCTTAAACCACTCATCATCAACCGTTTCTCTCCCAAATCTGTTCCTCCCACTCCTGTTTCCGGCTCCTCGGACATCTTGTCCGTCAAAGAGATTCTAGCATCTAAAAAGGTCAGAGGGAAAACCTTTTTTTTAGTGGATTGGGAGGGTTGTGGTCCAGAAGAGAGATCCTGGGAACCTGAGGACAACATCCTAGACAAAAGTCTGCTCCTCAGGTTCTCAGGCTCTAAGAAGAGGGGGAGACCCAAGGGGGGGGTACTGTTACGCCGAGCGCTCCGGGTCCCCGCCCCTCCCCGGAGCGCTCGCTACACTCTCCCCACTGCAGCGCTCCGGTCAGATCCACTGACCCGGGGCGCTGCGATTCCGCTTCCAGCCGGGATGCGATTCGCGATGCGGGTAGCGCCCGCTCGCGATGCGCACCCCGGCTCCCGTACCTGACTCGCTCTCCCTCGCTCCTGTCCCGGCGCGCGCGGCCCCGCTCCCTAGGGCGCGCGCGCGCCGGGTCTTTGCGATTTAAAGGGCCACTGCGCCGCTGATTGGCGCAGTGATTCCAATTAGTGTGTTCACCTGTGCACTTCCCTATATCACCTCACTTCCCCTGCACTCCCTTGCCGGATCTTGTTGCCATCGTGCCAGTGAAAGCGTTTCCTTGTGTGTTCCTATCCTGTGTTCCAGACCTCCTGCCGTTGCCCCTGACTACGATCCTTGCTGCCTGCCCCGACCTTCTGCTACGTCCGACCTTGCTTCTGTCTACTCCCTTGTACCGCGCCTATCTTCAGCAGTCAGAGAGGTTGAGCCGTTGCTAGTGGATACGACCTGGTCACTACCGCCGCAGCAAGTCCATCCCGCTTTGCGGCGGGCTCTGGTGAAAACCAGTAGTGACTTAGAACCGATCCACTAGCACGGTCCACGCCAATCCCTCTCTGGCACAGAGGATCCACTACCTGCCAGCCGGCATCGTGACACTAGTTACAGCCAAAAATGATATACAACAATCTAAATTCCTCTATTTGCGTGATATCAAGTGAGCTCAACCTGCCAGGCATACTATAATCCACCAAAGTATACTTCACATAATTTATTAATCTGTACATATGAATGTATGAATAAATTGTGTAATACATCATAAGTTCCATCTTAATTGTGGTCCTAACAGATGGCGAAGTACTCAATGGCATAGGATAATTACTAACTCTACCATGTTAATATTAAAATTCAACCAGGCCTATGTTACCCATCCATCCGACCAGTAATCACAATTTAGTTCCAATCATCGGTTGGCCACAGAGAAGGTCCAAAGTCCCCCATATATTAAAGTATGATCCAATATCATCCTTCAGTATCTGGTAAAAGTTCAGGCCCTTAATCCGCTACATGACCCATAAAAAATCTTCAGTAATGGAGCCCAGTGTCCACCAACCAGTTTTCTGCAACATTGTCATCTCTACTCTTCTTCTGCTTCCTTGGCTTATTCTGGTTTTGCATGTAATCCTCTTCACCTATCTCGAACTTCTTGTAGTTTCCATATTCCATATCTTCCTCCCATGTAATGACACCAGTTCTGCCATAACCATCCTTCTTCTGTATTGGTACAACTAAGACACGGACCACCCATCACAAGATATCGCACTCAACATCGTAGGGCTTAGGTGAGTATCTGAGTGAAGAGAACATGCTCAATTTAGTAAAGTGTCTACAATAACACGTACATCTATTGCCGGTGGAAACCTGCATACCTCCTAATGTGAACTAATGCGTGAAATTGCCAATGTGTGTTGACTACATGAATGGGACTATTAAAGTGTAGATAATGTGAGGAGTGAAATGAAAGTGACTGTGTGTGATTGTAATGTGGGGACGTGTGATAGTGATGATGAGCTATTGGAAGTGAGGTGTGTTATAAAATATGCGTGTGGAGTGAATATGTGTGGAATTTACATGAACTATGTGACGAATATATGTGAGAACAAAAATGGATGTGTCTAGTGGGTGCCTGCTACCGGCGGAGGCAATAAACCTCCCCGGTGTCAGGCATCCACATGTGTAAGTGACAGGAACTAAATGTTGGGATCTAGTAGGACAAATGTGAAAATGATTGTGAGGTGCTGGAGGTGTATAAACAATGTTAAGTGGAATGGTGATGTGACTAACTAATCAGTGTCCCCCCTATAGTGTGTATGTGCATGGATCACACACCCTCCAAACTGTGTATCAACCATGTTGTCACGATGCCGGCTGGCAGGAGGTGGATCCTCTGTGCCAGAGAGGGATTGGCGTGGACCGTGCTAGTGGACCGGTTCTAAGTCACTACTGGTGTTCACCAGAGCCCGCCGCAAAGCGGGATGGTCTTGCTGCGGCGGTAGTGACCAGGTCGTATCCACTAGCAACGGCTCTACCTCTCTGACTGCTGAAGATAGGCGTGGTACAAGGGAGTAGACAGAAGCGAGGTCGGACGTAGCAGAAGGTCGGGGCAGGCAGCAAGGATCGTAGTCAATAAGGTAATAGCAGGAGGTCAAGTACACAGTAAGGACAAACACAGTAACGCTTTCACTAGGCTCTAAGGCAACAAGATCCGGCAGGGGAGTGCAGGGGCAGTGAACAGATATAGTCTGGGAGCAGGTGGAAGCCAATTAAGCTAATTGGGCCAGGCACCAATCATTGGTGCACTGGCCCTTTAAGTCTCAGGGAGCTGGCGCGCGCGCGCCCTAGAGAGCGGAGCCGCGCGCGCCAGCACATGACAGCAGGGGACCGGGACGGGTAAGTTACCTGGGATGCGATTCGCGAGCGGGCGCGTCCCGCTGTGCGAATCGCATCCCCGACGGCCATGACAGTGCAGCGCTCCCGGTCAGCGGGACCGACCGGGGCGCTGCGGAGAGAGAGACGCCGTAAGCGCTCCGGGGAGGAGCGGGGACCCGGAGCGCTAGGCGTAACAGTACCCCCCCCCTTAGGTCTCCCCTTCTCTTTGTCCGGTAACTGCCTCCCCTGGGATGAGGACACCGGGAAAGAATGGAGGGATTCCTCAACAACAGGCAGTACAGCAGGAGTGGGAATGGGGAGGGAGGGCAGAGGGCGAGGCCTGGCACGGGGCAGTGTGACACCAGGACGGGGGCCATGAGGAGGCACCGAGGCTTGCCTGACTGGACTGGGAGGGGGGGAGAGGCACTTCTTATGGCAGGCAGAGTCCATAAAGACTTTAGGGAGACCGGATACAGGGGAACACACAGGGTCACGGCAGGGAGTACTGGGAACCAGTTTAAGGCAGTCCTTGAAACAAGAGGTACCCCAGCTCTTGATCTCCCCTGTGGACCAATCCAGGGTTGGGGAATGGTGTTGAAGCCAGGGTAGTCCAAGGAGAATTTCGGAAGTGCAATTGGAGAGGACCAAAAACTCAATTCTTTCGTGATGAGGTCCGATGCACATTAGGAGGGGCTCCGTGCGGTAACGCACGGTGCAATCCAACCTGACTCCGTTGACCGCGGAAATGTGGAGTGGCTTGACGAGACGGGTCACCGGGATGCGGAATTTATTCACCAAGGACTCCCGAATAAAATTCCCAGAGGCACCAGAGTCCAGGCAGGCCACGGCTGAGAGGGAAGAGTTGGCTGAAGGAGAAATCCGTACAGGCACCGTGAGACGTGGAGAAGCCGACTTAGCATCAAGAGACGCCACACCCACGAGAGCTGGGTGCGAGCGTGCGTTTCCCAGACGTGGAGGACGGATAGGGCAATCCACCAAAAAATGTTCGGTACTGGCACAGTACAGACAGAGATTCTCTTCCCTACGGCGATTCCTCTCTTCCAGGGTCAGGCGAGACCGATCCACTTGCATGGCCTCCTCGGCGGGAGGCCTAGGCGCAGATTGCAATGGAGACTGTGGGAGAGGTGTCCAGAGATCTAAGTCTTTTTCCTGGCGGAGCTCTTGATGCCTCTCAGAAAAACGCATGTCAATGCGAGTGGCTAGATGAATGAGTTCATGCAAGTTAGCAGGAGTTTCTCGTGCGGCCAGAACATCTTTAATGTTACTGGATAGGCCTTTTTTAAAGGTCGCGCAGAGGGCCTCATTATTCCAGGATAGTTCAGAAGCAAGAGTACGGAATTGTATGGCGTACTCGCCAACGGAAGAATTACCCTGGACCAGGTTCAGCAGGGCAGTCTCAGCAGAAGAGGCTCGGGCAGGTTCCTCAAAGACACTTCGAATTTCCGAGAAGAAGGAGTGTACAGAGGCAGTGACGGGGTCATTGCGGTCCCAGAGCGGTGTGGCCCATGACAGGGCTTTTCCAGACAGAAGGCTGACTACGAAAGCCACCTTAGACCTTTCAGTAGGAAACTGGTCCGACATCATCTCCAAGTGCAGGGAACATTGCGAAAGAAAGCCACGGCAAAACTTAGAGTCCCCATTAAATTTGTCCGGCAAGGACAAGCGGTGGCTAGGAGTGGCCACTCGCTGCGGAAGGGGTGCAGGAGCTGGCGGAGGAGATGGTTGCTGCTGTAGCAGAGGCAGAAGTTGCGACTGAAGTTGTTGCACCGTGGTGGACACTTCCGACAGCTGGTGGGTTAGATGGGCGATCTGTCGGGATTGCTGGGCGACCACCGTGGTGAGATCAGAGATATAAGGCAGGGGAACCTCAGCGGGATCCATGGCCGGATCTACTGTCACGATGCCGGCTGGCAGGAGGTGGATCCTCTGTGCCAGAGAGGGATTGGCGTGGACCGTGCTAGTGGACCGGTTCTAAGTCACTACTGGTGTTCACCAGAGCCCGCCGCAAAGCGGGATGGTCTTGCTGCGGCAGTAGTGACCAGGTCGTATCCACTAGCAACGGCTCTACCTCTCTGACTGCTGAAGATAGGCGTGGTACAAGGGAGTAGACAGAAGCGAGGTCGGACGTAGCAGAAGGTCGGGGCAGGCAGCAAGGATCGTAGTCAATAAGGTAATAGCAGGAGGTCAAGTACACAGTAAGGACAAACACAGTAACGCTTTCACTAGGCTCTAAGGCAACAAGATCCGGCAGGGGAGTGCAGGGGCAGTGAACAGATATAGTCTGGGAGCAGGTGGAAGCCAATTAAGCTAATTGGGCCAGGCACCAATCATTGGTGCACTGGCCCTTTAAGTCTCAGGGAGCTGGCGCGCGCGCGCCCTAGAGAGCGGAGCCGCGCGCGCCAGCACATGACAGCAGGGGACCGGGACGGGTAAGTGACCTGGGATGCGATTCGCGAGCGGGCGCGTCCCGCTGTGCGAATCGCATCCCCGACGGCCATGACAGTGCAGCGCTCCCGGTCAGCGGGACCGACCGGGGCGCTGCGGAGAGAGAGACGCCGTAAGCGCTCCGGGGAGGAGCGGGGACCCGGAGCGCTAGGCGTAACACATGTGATGTATATACGTGATAGATACCCAAAACAAACTAACCTCCTGATGTGCTGCGGTAGTCCACCGGTGTCGCATTGTGTAGTTGCATACCATAATTAAACGTGTGATGATATGTTAAGAACAAGTGTTCTCCTATTCCTTGAAGCATTGGTCAATTAGAGGGTCCTGTTAATAAATCAAGCAATGTAATACAGGAAAAGCCCCCCAAAAAAGAAAACCTATAGACACCCCCATCCAACAATATCCCATAACATCAATATCTTTATCACTCACCCAACAAAAATCCATCTTGAGGTGGCATGGCTCCCTATGGAGGAGTGAAGACGTGCGCTGCTCTGCTCCGCTCTCCTCCGCTCTCCTGCCAGCTCCTTCCCCACTATTTAACCTGCTGAACCCCGCTATCCCACGTTGATGCCTCGCTCCAGAAAGCGCAGAGACTCCATTGATCAGCATTTGAGGTCCTCCGGTGGTATTTCTCGCTTTTTTGGCAGCCAGAACCTCCCGGAGGCCGGCACGTCTGCAGCCAAGATGGCCGCCGCCACGCGATCCAGATCTACAGTCAGTGACCTAGAGCGAGCGGGCCTGCCTCCCTGCCGCTCTCCCACCTGTCCGACCCCAGAGACTCGGGAGAAGATGAACCAGGCGGCGACTGGGACATCAAGTCTTACCTGAAAGCTCTCCCAACTAAACGGGACTTCGAGCGCTGTATCTCCAGGCTGGAACACACGTATAAACAGGAGATGGAGTTCGTCAAAGGTGAGCTGTGCTCCTTGGGGCAACACCTCACTGATTTAGACCAGCGCCATGATGCTTTACAGGCCTGTGTGGACTCGCACTCTCAAGTGCTGCAGGAACACTCCATGCAAATTGCGGAGCTCTTCTCCCACCAGGAGGACCTCGAAAATCGGCACCGCCGTAATAACATTAGACTCTGGGGCATACCGGAGGCGGTTGCTCCCTCAGGCCATGATGCTGCGGCCCAAAAGATATTTGCCATGCTGCTACCTCCTGACCACCAGGGCCCTGTGGAGCTTGACCGCATACATCGCTCCCTGGGTCAGAAGCCACCTTATAATGCTCCCCCTACGGACATAATATGCCGAATGCATTTCTTTAAAGAGAAGGACAAGATCATGCTGGCTGCTAGAGATCACGGTCTGGTGGACTTTGAGGGCACTCAAGTTTCCATATTCCCTGATCTCACCAGGCGCACCCTTCAATTAAGAAGAGCGCTGAGACCCCTGCTGGACTTACTCCTCTCCCACTCCATTCCTTACCGTTGGGGATTCCCTTTTCAACTTGTTGCTCGCCGCGGAGGCAAGTCCGCCATCTTCCCCCAGCTGGGTGATCTCCCCAAATTCCTGGCTGTATTGAAACTTCCCATGGTGGCTATCCCGGACTGGCAAGTCCCCCTTTGCCCTGTGCTTCCTCCCGGAACCGAGAAATTGCAGCCTGTGACCCGCAAGTTTCCTTCCTCTGTGGCAAAATCTTCTCTGTCCTATGCTCCCTGAGATTCTCTCCTGTCTAGGCCTCTGCTGGCCTTATGATGTCAACCTACACGGTTGGGGGCTGGTTACTTGTGCCCTCTGGATGCCTTCGTATGGAGTTCTGATTCAGTTTTGTTCTTGCCATTTCACTGTCTTACTGTAACTCATATTCAGCTGTATTATGTGATATGCTATAGTTAATGCCTTGATAATTCATCCCATTGCGGGTGGGGTTCTCACTATTATCGTAAGCTTAAATTTTGTTTGTTATGTGGGCGGGGGGGGGATGTTGGGGGGGTGGGTTGTGGGGGATTTGTTTCTCTTAGGCTTTCACTATCCCACGTAGGATGATGCTCAGCAGGCTGGTCTCCTACTGGCATGCTATCTGCATAGAGTGGTTGGTTGATTTTGTTTGTTTTTTCTCCTTGTCTTTCCTCTCTGTTCTTGCTACCTTTCCACCCGTTTCTCTATGGTACCCTTTAGAGATGAGCGAAGCGAAGCTGACAAACCCGAAATCGTTATGAATTTCATGAAAAATTCGATTTGCAACTAATGTGAATATCGCCGGGATTCTATAACGCGAATCGCTTCATTAAACTCCATTTTACAGCGTTCCAGGCTATTGGAGACCTAAAATGGCGGATCCACATGTCAGTACATGGGGCAGGGGACAATGGGAGGGCGGGAAACTGCGGCGGGAATGAAGGTAGGCAGGATGACCCTGAATCACATGTGAGATGCAGCCTATCAGCATTAATTGACCCCTGTGATGTCACAGCCCTATATAATTGGCAGCCATCTTGCCTCTCTTCATTTCATCCATGCACTCAGAGAAAGAGAGGACGGGACTGCGTGTATGTGAATTCCTTATACCACAGCGTACCAGTGCAACTGCTAGTCACATCAGCATTGGGGAAAGACAGGAGTGCAGAGTGCATTGGTGTTCTCACTGAGAAGGATCTTTGATATCTAAACCTCCTATTCACGTTATTGAGTATTGCATCAGAGAGGGGCAGATAGCTGTTAGCTGCCTCATACAGATCAACAAGCTGCCTGAACTTTATCAACCATCTTACCACGTCATTTTTCAACGCTATAAACTGATTTTTTTTCTGCGTATTGTTGCGCATATTTCTGCCCTCATCAGTGCATACCGCATACGTACATCCAAGAAGTGTACCATTTTGTACCAGTTAATCTGCTAAGGGCCTACATACTGTCAAAGTCCAAACAATAGTATTCACCGGCTGGTGTTTTACAAAAAGACAGATTTTTTTCTGCATATTGTTGCTCCTATTTCTGCCCTCATCAGTGCATACCGCATACGTACATCCAAGTATTGTACCATTTTGAACCTGTTAATCTGCCAAGGGCCTACATACTGTCAAAGTCCAAACAATAGTATTCACCGGCTGGTGTTTTACAAAAAGACAGATTTTTTTCTGCATATTGTTGCTCCTATTTCTGCCCTCATCAGTGCATACCGCATACGTACATCCAAGTATTGTACCATTTTGAACCTGTTAATCTGTCAAGGGCCTACATACTGTAAAAGTCCAAACAATAGTGCTCACCGGCTGGTGTTTTACAAAAATACATCTTTTTTTCTGCGTATTGTTGCGTATACTTCTGCCCTCATCAGTGCATACCGCATATGTACATCCAAGTAGTGTAACATTTTGTACCTGTTAATCTGTCAAGGGCCTACATACTGTGAAAGTCCAAACAATAGTATTCACCAGCTGGTGTTTTACAAAAATACAGATTTTTTTCTGGGTATAGTTGCGCATATTTCTGCCCTCATCAGTGCATACCGCATATGTACATCCAAGTAGTGTAACATTTTGTACCTGTTAATCTGTCAAGGGCCTACATACTGGGAAGTCCAAACAATAGTATTCACCGGCTGGTGTTTTACAAAATACAGATATTTGTTTCTGCGTATAGTTGCACATATTTCTGCCCTCATCAGTGCATACCGCATACGTACATCCAAGTATTGTACCATTTTGTACCTGTTAATCTGTCAAGGGCCTACATACTGTGAAATTCCAAACAATAGTACTCACCGGCTGGTGTTTTACAAAAAAACTGATTTTTTTTCTGCGTATTGTTGCGCATATTTCTGCCCTCATCAGTGCATACCGCATACGTACATCCAAGAAGTGTACCATTTTGTACCTGTTAATCTGTCAAGGGCCTACATACTGTGAAAGTCCCGCTGTGCGAATCGCATCCCCGACGGCCATGACAGTGCAGCGCTCCCGGTCAGCGGGACCGACCGGGGCGCTGCGGAGAGAGAGACGCCGTAAGCGCTCCGGGGAGGAGCGGGGACCCGGAGCGCTAGGCGTAACACATGTGATGTATATACGTGATAGATACCCAAAACAAACTAACCTCCTGATGTGCTGCGGTAGTCCACCGGTGTCGCATTGTGTAGTTGCATACCATAATTAAACGTGTGATGATATGTTAAGAACAAGTGTTCTCCTATTCCTTGAAGCATTGGTCAATTAGAGGGTCCTGTTAATAAATCAAGCAATGTAATACAGGAAAAGCCCCCCAAAAAAGAAAACCTATAGACACCCCCATCCAACAATATCCCATAACATCAATATCTTTATCACTCACCCAACAAAAATCCATCTTGAGGTGGCATGGCTCCCTATGGAGGAGTGAAGACGTGCGCTGCTCTGCTCCGCTCTCCTCCGCTCTCCTGCCAGCTCCTTCCCCACTATTTAACCTGCTGAACCCCGCTATCCCACGTTGATGCCTCGCTCCAGAAAGCGCAGAGACTCCATTGATCAGCATTTGAGGTCCTCCGGTGGTATTTCTCGCTTTTTTGGCAGCCAGAACCTCCCGGAGGCCGGCACGTCTGCAGCCAAGATGGCCGCCGCCACGCGATCCAGATCTACAGTCAGTGACCTAGAGCGAGCGGGCCTGCCTCCCTGCCGCTCTCCCACCTGTCCGACCCCAGAGACTCGGGAGAAGATGAACCAGGCGGCGACTGGGACATCAAGTCTTACCTGAAAGCTCTCCCAACTAAACGGGACTTCGAGCGCTGTATCTCCAGGCTGGAACACACGTATAAACAGGAGATGGAGTTCGTCAAAGGTGAGCTGTGCTCCTTGGGGCAACACCTCACTGATTTAGACCAGCGCCATGATGCTTTACAGGCCTGTGTGGACTCGCACTCTCAAGTGCTGCAGGAACACTCCATGCAAATTGCGGAGCTCTTCTCCCACCAGGAGGACCTCGAAAATCGGCACCGCCGTAATAACATTAGACTCTGGGGCATACCGGAGGCGGTTGCTCCCTCAGGCCATGATGCTGCGGCCCAAAAGATATTTGCCATGCTGCTACCTCCTGACCACCAGGGCCCTGTGGAGCTTGACCGCATACATCGCTCCCTGGGTCAGAAGCCACCTTATAATGCTCCCCCTACGGACATAATATGCCGAATGCATTTCTTTAAAGAGAAGGACAAGATCATGCTGGCTGCTAGAGATCACGGTCTGGTGGACTTTGAGGGCACTCAAGTTTCCATATTCCCTGATCTCACCAGGCGCACCCTTCAATTAAGAAGAGCGCTGAGACCCCTGCTGGACTTACTCCTCTCCCACTCCATTCCTTACCGTTGGGGATTCCCTTTTCAACTTGTTGCTCGCCGCGGAGGCAAGTCCGCCATCTTCCCCCAGCTGGGTGATCTCCCCAAATTCCTGGCTGTATTGAAACTTCCCATGGTGGCTATCCCAGACTGGCAAGTCCCCCTTTGCCCTGTGCTTCCTCCCGGAACCGAGAAATTGCAGCCTGTGACCCGCAAGTTTCCTTCCTCTGTGGCAAAATCTTCTCTGTCCTATGCTCCCTGAGATTCTCTCCTGTCTAGGCCTCTGCTGGCCTTATGATGTCAACCTACACGGTTGGGGGCTGGTTACTTGTGCCCTCTGGATGCCTTCGTATGGAGTTCTGATTCAGTTTTGTTCTTGCCATTTCACTGTCTTACTGTAACTCATATTCAGCTGTATTATGTGATATGCTATAGTTAATGCCTTGATAATTCATCCCATTGCGGGTGGGGTTCTCACTATTATCGTAAGCTTAAATTTTGTTTGTTATGTGGGCGGGGGGGGGATGTTGGGGGGGTGGGTTGTGGGGGATTTGTTTCTCTTAGGCTTTCACTATCCCACGTAGGATGATGCTCAGCAGGCTGGTCTCCTACTGGCATGCTATCTGCATAGAGTGGTTGGTTGATTTTGTTTGTTTTTTCTCCTTGTCTTTCCTCTCTGTTCTTGCTACCTTTCCACCCGTTTCTCTATGGTACCCTTTAGAGATGAGCGAAGCGAAGCTGACAAACCCGAAATCGTTATGAATTTCATGAAAAATTCGATTTGCAACTAATGTGAATATCGCCGGGATTCTATAACGCGAATCGCTTCATTAAACTCCATTTTACAGCGTTCCAGGCTATTGGAGACCTAAAATGGCGGATCCACATGTCAGTACATGGGGCAGGGGACAATGGGAGGGCGGGAAACTGCGGCGGGAATGAAGGTAGGCAGGATGACCCTGAATCACATGTGAGATGCAGCCTATCAGCATTAATTGACCCCTGTGATGTCACAGCCCTATATAATTGGCAGCCATCTTGCCTCTCTTCATTTCATCCATGCACTCAGAGAAAGAGAGGACGGGACTGCGTGTATGTGAATTCCTTATACCACAGCGTACCAGTGCAACTGCTAGTCACATCAGCATTGGGGAAAGACAGGAGTGCAGAGTGCATTGGTGTTCTCACTGAGAAGGATCTTTCATATCTAAACCTCCTATTCACGTTATTGAGTATTGCATCAGAGAGGGGCAGATAGCTGTTAGCTGCCTCATACAGATCAACAAGCTGCCTGAACTTTATCAACCATCTTACCACGTCATTTTTCAACGCTATAAACTGATTTTTTTTCTGCGTATTGTTGCGCATATTTCTGCCCTCATCAGTGCATACCGCATACGTACATCCAAGAAGTGTACCATTTTGTACCAGTTAATCTGCTAAGGGCCTACATACTGTCAAAGTCCAAACAATAGTATTCACCGGCTGGTGTTTTACAAAAAGACAGATTTTTTTCTGCATATTGTTGCTCCTATTTCTGCCCTCATCAGTGCATACCGCATACGTACATCCAAGTATTGTACCATTTTGAACCTGTTAATCTGCCAAGGGCCTACATACTGTCAAAGTCCAAACAATAGTATTCACCGGCTGGTGTTTTACAAAAAGACAGATTTTTTTCTGCATATTGTTGCTCCTATTTCTGCCCTCATCAGTGCATACCGCATACGTACATCCAAGTATTGTACCATTTTGAACCTGTTAATCTGTCAAGGGCCTACATACTGTAAAAGTCCAAACAATAGTGCTCACCGGCTGGTGTTTTACAAAAATACATCTTTTTTTCTGCGTATTGTTGCGTATACTTCTGCCCTCATCAGTGCATACCGCATATGTACATCCAAGTAGTGTAACATTTTGTACCTGTTAATCTGTCAAGGGCCTACATACTGTGAAAGTCCAAACAATAGTATTCACCAGCTGGTGTTTTACAAAAATACAGATTTTTTTCTGGGTATAGTTGCGCATATTTCTGCCCTCATCAGTGCATACCGCATATGTACATCCAAGTAGTGTAACATTTTGTACCTGTTAATCTGTCAAGGGCCTACATACTGGGAAGTCCAAACAATAGTATTCACCGGCTGGTGTTTTACAAAATACAGATATTTGTTTCTGCGTATAGTTGCACATATTTCTGCCCTCATCAGTGCATACCGCATATGTACATACAAGTAGTGTACCATTTTGTACCTGTTAATCTGTCAAGGGCCTATATACTGTGAAAGTCCAAACAATAGTATTCACCGGCTGGTGTTTTACAAAAATACAGATATTTGTTTCTGCGTATAGTTGCACATATTACTGCCCTCATCAGTGCATACCGCATACGTACATCCAAGTATTGTACCATTTTGTACCTGTTAATCTGTCAAGGGCCTACATACTGTGAAACTCCAAACAATAGTACTCACCGGCTGGTGTTTTACAAAAAAACTGATTTTTTTTCTGCGTATTGTTGCGCATATTTCTGCCCTCATCAGTGCATACCGCATACGTACATCCAAGAAGTGTACCATTTTGTACCTGTTAATCTGTCAAGGGCCTACATACTGTGAAAGTCCAAACAATAGTATTCACCGGCTGGTGTTTTACAAAAAAAACGATTTTTTTCTGTGTATTGTTGTGCATATTTCTGCCCTCATCAGTGCATACCGCATACGTACATCCAAGTAGTGTACCATTTTGTGCCTGTTAATCTCTCAAGGGCCTACATACTGTGAAAGTCCAAACAATAGTATTCACCGGCTGGTATTTTACAAAAATACAGATTTTTTTTTCTGCGTATAGTTGCACATATTTCTGCCTTCATCAGTGCATACCGCATACGTACATCCAAGCATTGTACCATTTTGTACCTGTTAATCTGTCAAGGGCCTACATACTGCGAAAGTCCAAACAATAGTACTCACAGGGTGGTGTTTTACAAAAATACAGATTTTTTCTGCATATTGTTGCGTATATTTCTGCCCTCATCAGTGCATACCGCATACGTACATCCAAGAAGTGTACCATTTTGTACCTGTTAATCTTTTAAGGGCCTACATACTGTGAAAGTCCAAACAATAGTATTCACCGGCTGGTGTTTTACAAAAAAAACGATTTTTTTTCTGTGTATTGTTGCGCATATTTCTGCCCTCATCAGTGCATACCACATACGTACATCCAAGTATTGTACCATTTTGTGCCTGTCAATCTGTCAAGTGCCTACATACTGTGAATGTCCAAACAATAGTATTCACCGGCTGGTGTTTTACAAAAATACAGATTTTTTTCTGCGTATTGTTGCTCATATTTCTGCCCTCATCAGTGCATACCACATACGTACATCCAAGAAGTGTACCATTTTGTGCCTGTAAAATCTGTCAAGGGCCTACATACTGTGAATGTCCAAACAATAGTACTCACCGGCTGGTGTTTTACAAAAAAACAGATTTTTTTCGGCGTATTGTTGCGCATATTTCTGCCCTCATCAGTGCATACCGCATACGTACATCCAAGAAGTGTACCATTTTGTACCAGTTAATCTGCCAAGGGCCTACATACTGTCAAAGTCCAAACAATAGTATTCACCGGCTGGTGTTTTACAAAAAGACAGATTTTTTTCTGCATATTGTTGCTCCTATTTCTGCCCTCATCAGTGCATACCGCATACGTACATCCAAGTATTGTACCATTTTGAACCTGTTAATCTGTCAAGGGCCTACATACTGTAAAAGTCCAAACAATAGTGCTCACCGGCTGGTGTTTTACAAAAATACAGATTTTTTTCTGCGTATTGTTGCGTATACTTCTGCCCTCATCAGTGCATACCGCATATGTACATCCAAGTAGCGTAACATTTTGTACCTGTTAATCTGTCAAGGGCCTACATACTGTGAAAGTCCAAACAATAGTATTCACCAGCTGGTATTTTACAAAAATACAGATTTTTTTTCGGGGTATAGTTGCGCATATTTCTGCCCTCATCAGTGCATACCGCATATGTACATCCAAGTAGTGTAACATTTTGTACCTGTTAATCTGTCAAGGGCCTACATACTGGGAAGTCCAAACAATAGTATTCACCGGCTGGTGTTTTACAAAAATACAGATATTTGTTTCTGTGTATAGTTGCACATATTTCTGCCCTCATCAGTGCATACCGCATATGTACATACAAGTAGTGTACCATTTTGTACCTGTTAATCTGTCAAGGGCCTACATACTGTGAAAGTCCAAACAATAGTATTCACCGGCTGGTGTTTTACAAAAATACAGATATTTGTTTCTGCGTATAGTTGCACATATTACTGCCCTCATCAGTGCATACCGCATACGTACATACAAGTATTGTACCATTTTGTACCTGTTAATCTGTCAAGGGCCTACATACTGTGAAAGTCCAAACAATAGTACTCACCGGCTGGTGTTTTACAAAAAAACTGATTTTTTTTCTGCGTATTGTTGAGCATATTTCTGCCCTCATCAGTGCATACCGCATACGTACATCCAAGAAGTGTACCATTTTGTACCTGTTAATCTGTCAAGGGCCTACATACTGTGAAAGTCCAAACAATAGTATTCACCGGCTGGTGTTTTACAAAAAAAACGATTTTTTTCTGTGTATTGTTGCGCATATTTCTGCCCTCAT
The DNA here is from genome assembly GCF_029499605.1 of Hyla sarda. Taxonomy (NCBI): domain Eukaryota; kingdom Metazoa; phylum Chordata; class Amphibia; order Anura; family Hylidae; genus Hyla; species Hyla sarda. The sequence continues at coordinate 82,934,928 of NC_079191.1, forward strand.
CAGTGCATACCGCATACGTACATCCAAGTAGTGTACCATTTTGTGCCTGTTAATCTCTCAAGGGCCTACATACTGTGAAAGTCCAAACAATAGTATTCACCGGCTGGTATTTTACAAAAATACAGATTTATTTTTCTGCGTATAGTTGCACATATTTCTGCCTTCATCAGTGCATACCGCATACGTACATCCAAGCATTGTACCATTTTGTACCTGTTAATCTGTCAAGGGCCTACATACTGTGAATGTCCAAACAATAGTACTCACCCGCTGGTGTTTTACAAAAAAACAGATTTTTTTCGGCGTATTGTTGCGCATATTTCTGCCCTCATCAGTGCATACCGCATACGTACATACAAGTAGTGTACCATTTTGTACCTGTTAATCTGCCAAGGGCCTACATACTGTGAAAGTCCAAACAATAGTATTCACCAGCTGGTATTTTACAAAAATACAGATTTTTTTTCGGGGTATAGTTGCGCATATTTCTGCCCTCATCAGTGCATACCGCATATGTACATCCAAGTAGTGTAACATTTTGTACCTGTTAATCTGTCAAGGGCCTACATACTGGGAAGTCCAAACAATAGTATTCACCGGCTGGTGTTTTACAAAAATACAGATATTTGTTTCTGTGTATAGTTGCACATATTTCTGCCCTCATCAGTGCATACCGCATATGTACATACAAGTAGTGTACCATTTTGTACCTGTTAATCTGTCAAGGGCCTACATACTGTGAAAGTCCAAACAATAGTATTCACCGGCTGGTGTTTTACAAAAATACAGATATTTGTTTCTGCGTATAGTTGCACATATTACTGCCCTCATCAGTGCATACCGCATACGTACATACAAGTATTGTACCATTTTGTACCTGTTAATCTGTCAAGGGCCTACATACTGTGAAAGTCCAAACAATAGTACTCACCGGCTGGTGTTTTACAAAAAAAATGATTTTTTTTCTGCGTATTGTTGAGCATATTTCTGCCCTCATCAGTGCATACCGCATACGTACATCCAAGAAGTGTACCATTTTGTACCTGTTAATCTGTCAAGGGCCTACATACTGTGAAAGTCCAAACAATAGTATTCACCGGCTGGTGTTTTACAAAAAAAACGATTTTTTTCTGTGTATTGTTGCGCATATTTCTGCCCTCATCAGTGCATACCGCATACGTACATCCAAGTAGTGTACCATTTTGTGCCTGTTAATCTCTCAAGGGCCTACATACTGTGAAAGTCCAAACAATAGTATTCACCGGCTGGTATTTTACAAAAATACAGATTTATTTTTCTGCGTATAGTTGCACATATTTCTGCCTTCATCAGTGCATATCGCATACGTACATCCAAGCATTGTACCATTTTGTACCTGTTAATCTGTCAAGGGCCTACATACTGTGAATGTCCAAACAATAGTACTCACCCGCTGGTGTTTTACAAAAAAACTGATTTTTTTCGGCGTATTGTTGCGCATATTTCTGCCCTCATCAGTGCATACCGCATACGTACATACAAGTAGTGTACCATTTTGTACCTGTTAATCTGCCAAGGGCCTACATACTGTCAAAGTCCAAACAATAGTATTCACCGGCTGGTGTTTTACAAAAAGACAGATTTTTTTCTGCATATTGTTGCTCCTATTTCTGCCCTCATCACTGCATACCGCATACGTACATACAAGTATTGTACCATTTTGAACCTGTTAATCTGTCAAGGGCCTACATACTGTAAAAGTCCAAACAATAGTGCTCACCGGCTGGTGTTTTACAAAAATACAGATTTTTTTCTGCGTATTCTTGCGTATACTTCTGCCCTCATCAGTGCATACCGCATATGTACATCCAAGTAGTGTAACATTTTGTACCTGTTAATCTGTCAAGGGCCTACATACTGTGAAAGTCCAAACAATAGTATTCACCGGCTGGTGTTTTGCAAAAATACAGATTTTTTTCTGCGTATAGTTGCGCATATTTCTGCCCTCATCAGTGCATACCGCATATGTACATCCAAGTAGTGTAACATTTTGTACCTGTTAATCTGTCAAGGGCCTACATACTGTGAAAGTCCAAACAATAGTATTCACCGGCTGGAGTTTTACAAAAATATAGATATTTGTTTCTGCGTATAGTTGCACATATTTCTGCCCTCATCAGTGCATACCGCATATGTACATCCAAGTAGTGTACCATTTTGTACCTGTTAATCTGTCAAGGGCCTACATACTGTGAAAGTCCAAACAATAGTATTAACTGGCTGGTGTTTTACAAAAATACAGATATTTGTTTCTGCGTATTGTTGCGCATATTTCTGCCCTCATCAGTGCATACCGCATACGTACATCCAAGAAGTGTACCATTTTGTACCTGTTACTCTGTCAAGGGCCTACATACTGTGAAAGTCCAAACAATAGTATTCACCGGCTGGTGTTTTACAAAAAAAATGATTTTTTTCTGTGTATTGTTGCGCATATTTCTGCCCTCATCAGTGCATACCGCATACGTACATCCAAGTAGTGTACCATTTTGTGCCTGTTAATCTCTCAAGGGCCTACATACTGTGAAAGTCCAAACAATAGTATTCACCGGCTGGTATTTTACAAAAATACTGATTTTTTTTTCTGCGTATAGTTGCACATATTTCTGCCTTCATCAGTGCATACCGCATACGTACATCCAAGCATTGTACCATTTTGTACCTGTTAATCTGTCAAGGGCCTACATACTGCGAAAGTCCAAACAATAGTACTCACAGGGTGGTGTTTTACAAAAATACAGATTTTTTCTGCATATTGTTGCGTATATTTCTGCCCTCATCAGTGCATACCGCATACGTACATCCAAGAAGTGTACCATTTTGTACCTGTTAATCTTTTAAGGGCCTACATACTGTGAAAGTCCAAACAATAGTATTCACCGGCTGGTGTTTTACAAAAAAAAACGATTTTTTTTTCTGTGTATTGTTGCGCATATTTCTGCCCTCATCAGTGCATACCACATACGTACATCCAAGTAGTGTACCATTTTGTGCCTGTCAATCTGTCAAGGGCCTACATACTGTGAATGTCCAAACAATAGTACCCGCCGGCTGGTGTTTTACGAAAAACTGTTTTTTTTTTCTGCGTATTGTTGCTCATATTTCTGCCCTCATCAGTGCATACCGTATACATACATCCAAGTAGTGTACCATTGTGTACCTGTTAATCTGTCATGTGCCTACATACTGTGAAAGTCCAAACAATAGTATTCACCGGCTGGTGTTTTACAAAAAAACTGATTTTTTTTCTGCATATTGTTGCGCATATTTCTGCCCTCATCAGTGCATACCGCTTAGATACATCCAAGTACTGTACCATTTTGTACCTGTTAATCTGTTAAGGGCCTACATACTGTGAAAGTCCAAACAATAGTACTCACCGGCTGGTGTTTTACAAAAAAACTGATTTTTTTCTGCATATTGTTGCTCATATTTCTGCCCTCATCAGTGCATGCCGCATACGTACATCCAAGTAGTGTACCATTTTGTACCTGTTAATCGGTCAAGGGCCTACATACTGTAAAAGTTCAAACAATAGTATTCACCGACTGCTGTTTTACAAAAAAACAGATTTTTTTCTGCGTATTGTTGCTCATATTTCTGCCCTCATCAGTGTATACCGTATACGTACATCCAAGTAGTGTACCATTTTTACCTGTTAATGTGTCAAGGGCCTACATACTGTGAAAGTCCAAATAATAGTATTCACCGGCTGGTGTTTTACAAAAAAACATATTTTTTTCGGCGGATTGTTGTGCATATTTCTGCCCTCATCAGTGCATGCCGCATAAGTACATCCAAGTAGTGTACCATTTTGTACCTGTCAATCTGTCATGGGCCTACATACTGTGAAAGTCCAAACAATAGTATTCACCAGCTGGTGTTTTACAAAAAAACAGATTTTTTTTTCTGAATATTGTTGCGCACATTTCTGTCCTCATCAGTGCATACAGCATACGTACATCCAAGTATTGTACCATTTTGAACCTGTTAATATGTCAAGGGCCTACATACTGTCAAAGTCCAAACATTAGTACTCACCGGCTGGTGTTTTACAAAAAAACAGATTTTTTTCTGCGTATTGTTGCGCATATTTCTACACTCATCAGTGCATACCGCATACGTACATCCAAGTAGTGTACTATTTTGTACCTGTTAATCTGTCAAGGGCCTACATACTGTGAAAGTCCAAACAATAGTACTCACCGGCTGGTGTTTTGCAAAGAAACAGATTTGTTTCTGCATATTGTTGCGCATATTTCTGCCCTCATCAGTGCATACCGCATACGTACATCCAAGTAGTGTACCATTTTGTACCTGTTAATTTGTCAAGGGCCTACACACTGTCAAAGTCCAAACATTAGTACTCACCGGCTGGTGTTTCACAAAAATACAGATTTTTTTCTGCGTATTGTTGCGCATATTTCTGCCCTAATCAGTGCATACCGCATACGTACATCTAATTAGTGTACCATTTTGTACCTGTTAATATGTCAAGGACCTACATGCTGTGAAAGGACAGCCATAAGTAATCACCTGCTGCTGTTCTAGACAAATACTGTTTAAAGAGTAGTGTAGTGTATTGTAATACCCTCATATACGCACAAAGTATGTCAGGCAGAGAAGTGCCAGGACGTGCACAGAGGAGTGGCAGAGGCCTAAATACTTCAGGCAGAGTTGGCAGCAGACTTGGGGCTAGTGGCAGCAGGAGTCGCAGCGAGAAGCCTGAGCTCCCATTATCAGCCAGCGGTCGTGTCTCGACCAGCAACCCATCTTCCGTCGTCAAATGGTTAACACGCTCATCCACTTCATCACAAGTGACATCTGACACCACCAGTCAACAGTCGGTGGTTCCTCAGACACAACCCTCAGTTGGCATGGCCCGGGAGCAGTCCCTGTTCTCCCATTGCCTTCGCCCTATGCTGTTCCGTCTCCTAGAGAAGTATCTTATGCTGTGGGTTCAGCTCCACTATTCACTGAGGACAATCTAATAGAGGACAGTCAGCAGCTACTGCCCAGTCAAGAAGGGGAGGAGACATGCGTCGGTTGCTCCGCTAGGCGGCCAAGTAGTGATGCGGAGAGTGACGTGGAAGGCGGTGTTGCCAGGGTTCAGGGTCCTGAAGCAGACACTGTTGGGGAACCTGAGGAGGACATCAGTGACGTGCAGACAACTGTTGATGATGATGAAGCCGATCGCAATTGGGAGCCGGGTGTAGAAGGGGCTTCATCATCATAAGGAGAAGAGAGTTGCAGGTTGCCCTCGAGGCAGCAGCTGAGCAAGCAAGGCGGTAGCACGGTTGGCAGTCAGCATGGTGGCAGGAGTGGAAATTCTGGAGCCAAACAGGGGTTCCTGGAGACGGTGCCAGTAGCAGTCAATTAGTGCGGACTGTAGGTGGGAAAATCGTCTACTCGGCGGTGTGGCAGTTTTTCATCAGGCATCCGTAGGAGGTTCACGTAGCCACATGTAAGATATGTCGGCAGAAGGTGAAGCGTGGCCAGGGTCCCAATGTCGGCACCATGGCCCTGCGTCAACACATGCTTCGCCACCATAAAGCGGCCTGGATGAACCGTGGCTCCGATGTAGTGGTCCAGCCTGCTGCATCACCCAGTGGCCATCCCCTCCCTCCTTTATCCATCCCTGGCTCCAGCACCTCAGCTGAAGGGAGCTGTGTGTCAAACCCTCCTTCTGTCGCTCCAGATGCTCCTGCTTCTCCCGCTTTTAGTTTGCCATTCCGCCAACAATCCATCGGCGAAGCTATGTCCAAGAGACAACAGTATGCGCCCACTCATCCAACGACGCAGAAGTTGAATGTGCTCCTGTCCAAGTTGCTGGTGATGCAGTCCCTCCCTTTTAAAGTCGTGGACTCTGCACCTTTCAGAGAATTGATGGCTTGTGCCGAGCCGAGGTGGAGAGTCCCAAGCCGTCATTTCTTTGCGAAGAAGGCAGCACCAGCCCTGCATAAGTTTGTACAAGAGAAGGTGGGCCAGTCCTTGAGCCTGTCGGTGTGTTCAAATGTGCACGGCAGCAGCGACGTGTGGAGCTGTAACTACGGGCAGGGACAATACTTGTCTTTAACGGCCCACTGGGTAAATGTGGTTCCTGCACAGCCACAACAGCAACTTGGACAGGTCACTCCGCTTCCTCCTCCATGCTCTCGCTCTCAGGCAGTTGGTCCTGTGTCAGTGTGCGACTCCGCCTCCTCATCCTCCACCGTGTCCTCGGCCTCCACTGCACGTCCAAATCTCGGTGGCCCTTCATCGTACCATGTGTGTAGGGCACGGCGGTGTCAAGCTGTTCTTCACATGGTTTGCCTTGGCGAACGGAGTCACACAGGGGAGGAACTGCTAAAATTAATTCGTAAAGAAATCCGAGTATAGCTTACTCCACGAAACCTGGAAATAGGAACCATGGTGACCGACAACAGGAAGAACAATGTGTCCGCGCTGCGACAAGGAAGTGTGAAACATGCACCCTGCATGGCACACGTGTTGAAACTGGTTGTGAAGCACTTCCTCAAGTCTTCACCCCAATTGCAAATGACAAGGAAACTGTGCATGCACTTCATCCACTCGTATACCGTCAAACACACTTTCCTTGAGCTGCAGAGTCAGAACGGTATCCCACAACATAGTCTTATTTTTGACGTTACCAGACGTTGGAATTCCACCCTCCATATGTTGGACAGACTATACGAACAAAGAAAAGCCACCACCGATTTCTTGATGATCCAAGCAGATAGGCGCACTCCGTGTGTAACTTCAATGTGAACCAGTGGCAGCTCATACTTGACACCTGCCGTTTGCTGAGGCCCTTTGAGGAAGCCACATTATTTGTAAGTCGCCTGGATTACGCCATGAACGACGTAATTCCACTGCTTCATTTCCTACAACAAATGGTTGAAACAATGGCCGTTCACGGCAATGGAGACGTTGCGCCTACATCCCTGTGGGGGCTGAACTGGAGGAGAAGGATGAGAGGCAGAGTGGAGCATAGTTTTAGTTGGATGCGATGGCCGGTGTTTCTAGTCATCGGACAGGAGAGGAGGAGCAGAAGCAGCCAGAGGAGCTGGAGGGTTAAAAGGAAGTTGAGACAGAGGACCCAGACACACTGTGGCAGTATGCAGTGGAGATGGAGGCAGGTAGTCCCGCCGAGTCACTGGCGCAAATGGCACGATGCATGCTCAGTTGCTTGCATAGTGACCCCCGAATTGTCAAAATTCGTCAGCGGGATGACTTCTTGATCTCCACCTTATTGGAACCTTGCTACCGTCCCTGAATGGGGGCCTTTTTTACACCCATTGAGAGGGAGGACAAACTGACCTACTACAGAGAGATCCTACATAGTCAGTTGACCGATGCCTATCGGCGACATGGTCCATCCACTCGCAGGTCTGACTCGGGGGGCCCTCTGCGCTCACCTTCCAATGCCGTGGCTGCTGGGGAGGGGTAGGGTGGTAGGAGCAGTACCAGCTCAATCAGCAGCAGCCTGAGTCTACAGTCGCTGATAAGTAGCTTTCTTCACCTGCATAGTGAAGCAACTCATCAGCAGCAGGTAGACATGGAGCAGGACCTGAACCAGCAGGTGGTGGCATACCTTGACATGACCATGCCAACAAACATTGAAGATCCGCTGGACTTCTGGGCAGCCAAACTTGATTTATGGCCGCAACTAGCAGAGTTAGCCCTGGAAAAGCTGTCCTGCCCGGCCAGTAGTGTGCCATCAGAGCGGGTGTTTAGTGAGGCCGGGACCATAGTCACCCCAAGGCGAACTCGTCTGTCCACTAAAAATGTTGAGAGACTGACGTTTGTCAAGATGAATCAGGGATGGATCAGTCAGGATTTCCAGCCACCAATGCCAGAAGCCTCAGAGTAGATTAACCATGCTGCTACACCAACACTTGTCAATTATGGTTATGAAACCCTCTTGGGTTATCAATTAGGGTTATAATTTCTCCAGGACAGTCCAAGCATCAGCGTGTTCACACTTACTTCCCCGGGGGGAGTTTTTCCTTTGTTCAGAACTCCCATCGTGCCGGCAAGCTTGTCATCCCACTCGGAGCCTCAGAGTGGGATGACAAGCTTGCCGGCACGAGGGGAGTTCTGAACAAAGGAAAAACTCCCCTCGGTGAAGTAATTGTGAATACGCTGATGCTTGGACTGTCATGGAGGAAAGTGTTAATAGGGAGGTGTGTCCGCTGTCGGAGTTTTTTCTTTTTCTTTTTCTTTGTAGTTTTGCCAGCTGGAGAATTCTTTGGATTCCCCAGGAGAAAGACAAGCGGATACGCAGTAACCTCCAGAGAGATACGCCCGATTATAACAGTGAGTGGTCATTTTCCCTTTGGCCACTCACAAAGTGTAAGTTTTTTTGCTAACAAACCAAATGAAGTTCTTAGAGACCTCTCCCAAAGTGCATTTTTTCTTGTGTTTATTCTTCCAATTAGGGTTATGAAACCCTCATTGGTACTGCGCATGCCTGCTCCTTACTCATCCTGTGTCTTTCAGGAACTACTTGCCTCACTGACGCTTCGGGCCTTGGGCCTTTAATTTTTTGATGTTTAGCAGTAGCTAAATACATGCTTAATGCAAATTTCAACATTGATCTTTAAATGTAAGGGGTTATGAAACACTCTTGGGTACTGCGAATGCCTGCTCCTGACTCATCCTGTGTCTTTCAGGTACTGCTTGCCTCACTGACGCTTCTAGCCTTGGGCCTTTAATTTTTGGATGTTTAGCGGTAGCTAAATACATGCTTTATGCAAATTTCAACGTTGATCTTTAGTGAAGGGGTTATAAAACCCTCTTGGGTACTGTGAATACTTGCTCCTGACTCATCCTGTGTGTTTCAGGAACTTCTTGCGTCACTGATGCTTCTGGCAGGGGCGGACTGACCAGCCGGTCCATTCGGACCTCGTCCAAAGGCCGGGCCTGGAAAAAGGCCTGTCATGAAATCTTTTAAAAAAATATACATTTTTTGAATAGCCGAGTCCGCTGCCCTTAAGCCATGCCCCCTCAGCTTAAGCCACGCCCATTCATGTCTCAGTGCTTCAGCACCGAGGTTCACTGCTGCTGCCGCCGCCAATGAGGAGTGTGCCGGTGTGAGGTGGTTTTTTGTGCCCTGTGAATCCTTGAATCCGCTCCTCCCCCAGCTCTACAAAGATTTCCAAAGCTAGAGCTGGGGGAGGGCAGAGCAAGGGGAGAGAGAAGGTACACGCCTCATCTCCCCTCCCTGAGCTCCGGAGGACGTAGATCTCCACGGGGGCGCAAAAAAACACCTCACACAGGCCCCGCCTGTCCTCAGTGTAATGGGGGCCCTGCCTGTCCTCAGTGTAAGGGGGCCCTTCCTGTCCTCAGTGTAAAGGGGGCCCTGCCTGTCCTCAGTGTAAAGGGGGCCCTGTCTGTCCTCAGTGTAAGAGGGCCCTGCCTGTCCACAGTGTAAGGGGGCCCTGCCTGTCCTCAGTGTAAGGGGGCCCTGCCTGTCCTCAGTGTAAGGGGCCCTGTCTGTCCTCAGTGTAAAGGGGGCCCTGCTTGTCCTCAGTGCAAAGGGGGCCCTGACTGTCCTCAGTGTAAAGGGGGCCCTGCCTGTCCTCAGTGTACGGAGCCTTGGTTGAGTCCCGCTTGTCCTCAGTGTACAGAGCCCTGCTTGTCCTCAGTGTACAGAGCCCTGCTTGTCCTCAGTGTACAGAGCCCTGCTTGTCCTCAGTGTACAGAGCCCTGCTTGTCCTCAGTGTACAGAGCCCTGCTTGTCCTCAGTGTACAGAGCCCTGCTTGTCCTCAGTGCACAGAGCCCTGCATGTCCTCAGTGTACAGAGCCCTCCAGAAGAAGTGCCCTGATCTCTCTGCCGGCCTTCTCTGTCGACATCAGCATGGAACCAGAACAGGCTTGTCTGGCCAGGTGGGTGGCTTATGAATTGTATAGTTGTATGTATCTTCTACCTGCCTTTCACCGCTCCCTACACGTTGGCACAGTCTGACATATAAGTTATATGTGTTAGGTTCGACCCCAAAGGTCGAGACGTCTTCTGTCGGCGGATGCCCAATTAGTGCGTGGAAGGTTTGTAAGGGGCTGCAGTCACCCTACGTTCCTTCCACACCAACTGCCACTCAAATCAAGACACAGACACATCAGCTGTGACCAAGTCGAGTGCAGTCTCTAAGACTGGCTCTTTTCTTAAAAAGCTTTCTTGTACAAGTATATAGAGCATGCGCAGTAAACTTTAAATTGTATGAAAGACAGCAAACAGCAAAAAATTTGATACAAGGGTACATTTGCTTAAGCTGAAGTATAATGAGGACACATCTGTGGTAGAAAGAGATAAGATATTCCTTCCTTGTATCCCGTTAGCCTTGAATATAAGATGCTAATTGTCTCTAGTCTATAAACACAGAAGTTACGTAGAAAAAAACAAGAATGATAGAATGCAGTCACTTAGACTTAAAAAAATTGATTCTCTAGAAGACAAAATGGAGTCTCTTCTACCCAATTCTATCATTTCTCCCTTTGACATCATCATCTGAAAGAACTGGATCCTCCAGATCAGGTGTATAGCAGGTCTTTCCTCAGGTACTATCCCAGACCGCGAGTTGTCCGAGGGAACCAAGTCTTCTTAAATTGGCTCCGTCCCCTGAGTAATGGACCGGCATCCTCACCAGGAAGAGTGTTTCAGGTGTGATGTCAATCTAAAAACAAAAGAAAAAGAGAAGAGACATGAGAACCTGGAAACAAATTCTGATCATTATTTCTTCTACATCCTGGGAAAACAGCATAAAATGTTTATGTTAACCCATTCATTTGAAGTAAACAATACTCAGTACTTGCTGATTCTATATTTACAGCGACTTATGCATATTATGCATACAGCTTTATAACTAAATAAGATAAAAGAATAACAACTGCGACTTGTAATATAAAATGTAAGGCACCTCCTATCCATCCTCCAATTCCTTTCAACCAGGTGGCTGGGTTCATTATGAAGAAAGTGTCTCCCCACCACTTATCTTTATTTTGGTCATTATCTTCAGCGTACTTTTCCCTTAGTTTTTGTATGTTCTCAAGTTGGTGCATCTGGATGGTACCTGTGGTGTCTATGTAGTGACAGCAATTGGGGCCTATAATCTGGCACATTCCCCCTTGAGCAGCTGTAAGGTAATAAAGAACTATTGAGTGCTGGTTAGTCACTATCATCAGCTGATTTTGTACATACACAGAGGTGTTAGTGATTTCCAGAATGTCATATATTTGGTCGTCAAGGTAGTCAGTGGCCTCAACTAATTTGTCCCACATTTGCATCATCATGGGGTATACAAAGAGAGTGCTGAAGAGTTTATTGGCTGTTCCTATTTGAACTACGTGTGGTCTTCCATTTTCTACTTTCCTTGTTGTCTGCTGCTCTCTGGTATAGCATGTGTCTTGGGACTGCTCTCATGTCATGTTTGTCTATGACTTGCAGCATGGCCCCTTTGGACAAAATGTGTTTTACCATGTATTACTTGGACTATCATTGGGAAACGGAGTTCTAGGCAGGCAGACTTTTGCAGAAGTCCCCCATATGCCATCTTTCCTCCTCTGTCCCTTAACATCCTCCAAAATTCTTTTTACAGCAACATCTGCCTGTTATGAAGGTTTTTTTTCCACGCTCAACCTTCACGTCTCTGACAGATATCACTGGCAGTGCGGCGACTGCCTCTGTAGTGGTGTCAGCCAACTCATTATTTTTGGCAAGTACCAGTCTTCATATGGGCCCTAATTCTGACAATTCCCACCTCCTCTGACATTAGCAGCCAGTCCATGAGTGCTCCAACTCTCTGCATCTTTTATTGGTCTGCCTGAAAAGGTGAGAAAAGTCTTTCAGATAAGTCTGTGAGCGGTTTTACCCCAGCCAAGTCTGTAAGCTCCAGTTAGTGCAGCCAACTCATTACCTTATTGCCCTGGGCAAGCAGGTAGAGAGTTGTTTAGTTCTTTTGACTACTTGGTGTCATTAACTCTATACAGGCATTCATCATTATTATACACAGAGTTTGTAATCTTCTCTCCCCTCCTTCTCCCCCCCCCCCCCCCCCCTTGGAGCCAAAATATTTACCAGCAGAAAGAAATTGGAATGGATCCAAGGTAAGAGAACAGCTTGTTACTACAAGGTCACATGAGGGAGAGAAAAATAAGACAATACATCAATGCATCTCTCACACAGAAAGTCTTGAGAGATAGACAGGAAAAAAAAGGAGGGGGCTGCCCCCCCTTCTGCAGTGTCCGCTGAAAGCTCTGTCAGCTTTGTTTACAGACCATAAGAGACTAAAAAAAATACAAATACAGAAAAAAAAGGGATTCACATAGCAATAAATCACAGATTGAATGACAACTAGTCACCAGCCTATTCCTGAACTACAATTCAAGAGTGTCAAAACAGAACAGCATAAGCAAGAAGAGGCAAGGGTTAAATGACTAATCCAAGAATGATCAGTGACATACAATAAAAACTTATATTAAACAGATATCAAGACACAGGATCAGGATTAGTAAACACAAACATTGAATTTATCTTTGGAGATCAGAAATCACAACCAAACAAAACTAATAGTGACACAAAGATATATATATATATATAAGTTGTCAGCATGGTAGTACCCCTTTAAGGTGTGTGAAGGATGGAGGATAGTTCAGTGTTTTTAAGCGCTTGGTGTAGATAAGGTGATTGGCATTGCCATCCCTCAAAGTACACCCTTGCCTCAAGCGCTCTGCACCCCCTATTCCATGGCAAATATTCATATACATACTGGGCGGGAATAGAGGCGGAGCAGAGGTGGGGCCATGGGTGGAGTCTTGCTGGGGGCCCTTGCTTTATTTGGTCCGGAGGCCCTGAGTGGTGTCAGTCCGCACGTGGCTTCTGGCCTTGGGCCTTACATTTTTGGAACTTTAGCAGTAGCTAATACATGCTTAATGCTAATTTCAACAATGATCTTTAAATTCTCGGCGCTCTGCCAGGGCCGTCGCCTACCCCGCCGGGGCCGATCCGAGCACCTCAATAAACCATCCAATCGGTAGTAGAGACAGGCGGTGTGTACAAAGGGCAGGGACTTAATGAACCCGAACTTATGACCCACACTTAGTTGGAACTCTTCTTTCATGGCAAATAATTGCAATCCCCGATCCCTATCACGAACGGGGTTGAGCGGGTTACCCACACTTGTCGGTGAAGGATAGACACACGCTGGTCTGTTCAGTGTAGCCCTCGTGCATCAGCCAACTCCAGGCTGTGTCATTCAGGCAATATATGGTTTACTGATGGCACTGCTGGGCTTGGGTCTGGGAATTTCAAATCTTCTCATAGGTAGCACCCGCTATCCAAAATCTTTTCATAAAATTTTGAAAATTGTTGTGTTTTTTGGGGGGGATTGTGAAGCCCTGGTGTGTACTCATGCATCAGCCAACTCTAGGCTGTGTCATTCAGGCAATATATGGTTTACTGATGCCGCTGCTTGGCCTGGGTCTGGGAAATTCAAATTTTTTCCGCTATGCAAAATCTTCGGTTTAAATTTCTAAATTTATCTTTTAATCTTAGGGATTGTGAAGACCTAGTGCATACTCATGCTGCTGGCAACTCCGGGCTGTGCCATTCATCCACTTTATGGTCTCATCATGCTGCCAACACCTCCACGCTGTGAAGTCAGCCACTATATAGTGTCCTCATGCTTCAGCCTCATCCAAGATGTGTCATTCAGCCACTATATGGTGTCCTCATGCTGACAACACCTCCACGCTGTGTCTTTCAATCACTATATGGTCTCCTGACACTGATGCCACCACCAGGCTCTGTCATTGTGCTGCTGTGCGGCAGTGATTCTAAAAGCGATGCCGGTAATCTGCATGTTACTCTGAATAACAGTATTATTTCACTACCCCAGCACACTCCATATGCGTTTTAGAACACAGCAAAGTGTTCTATGCCCCTATTGAGGCTGTCTGTAGGCTAGAAATAGCCTTTTTTAATATAGATTCACCGCAAAAAATTCGGATCGAAACAAACTTTTTCAGAAAATTCGGCGAATCGGCCAAATCGAATTTTTCAAAGTTTGCTCATCTCTAGTCCCCTTCTGTTTCTGTCTTTCCTCCTTCCTCTTGTACTTCCCTCTCTCCCTTTTGTGTCTCCCTTGTTTACTCTTGTGTTTTGCCCTTCCCCTTCCCCCTCCCCTCACCTTCTACTAACATGGATTCCTTAGCAGTATGCTCCTTTAACGTACGGGGCCTCAATATTCCTGAGAAGAGACATCAGATCCTCCATCATCTTCATAGGAGGGGTGTCTCTGTGGCCCTTTTTCAGGAAACCCATTTCCATACTTCTTCCCCTCCGTCCCTTAGAGACCGAAATTACCCCGTATGATACCACTCCATGAACCACTCTGCTAAATCTAAAGGTGTATCCATTTCCTTTCACAGGACCTTCCAGCCCTCTATTACTAAGACTCTTGAGGACCCCATGGGTCGCTATTTGTTTCTGCAATTCTCCCATGCTTCCCAGGTGTTTACTCTAGTCTCTGTTTATTTTCCCAACCAGGGCCAGGTCGCCTTTGCTCTAGATCTCCTGACTTGACTAGATTCCTTCACTGGCTCTTCTCATGAGTGGTGACTTCAACTGGATATGGGACCCGGCTGTTGATTCTTCCTCTGGTAAGTCTGTGCTCTCTTTTGCAGCGCTCCGTAGACTCCGTAGGGAGTTTCATTCTTGTAAGCTTATAGATTTATGGAGGGTCCTTCATCCTGAGGATAAGGACTACACCTACTATTCGCCCACACACTGCTCATACAGTCGGCTGGATAAGATTTTTGTTAGCCACCCTCTGTTAGCCACCCTTTTTCCCTCTACCCCAAGAACTTCTATAGACACAATGGTCTGGTTTGATCATGCTCCAGTGCTCGCCAAATTTAATTCAACCCCCCCCCCCCCATTTCTTGCCCTTTTACATTGAGACTTAATGATCACCTTCTCAGGGATGAGTTGTGTAGTGCGGCGATCCGTCTGACTATCTTAGATTTTGCTGAGACTCATCGCTCTGATGATCTCTCGGCCCTGATGAAGTGGGAGATGCTCAAATGTATGCTCTGAGGGGTGTTCATAGCTCACCGAGCTTGCTTTAAGAAAGTGGCCTCTCAAACTCTGGCAGATCTCTTCACTGACCTCTCTACCCTTGAGGCCCTTAACAAAAGATCTTTTAAAGTAGACACGCAGGCCCGTATATCCACCATGAGACAGAAATTGTTGTCTTGTTTAGACAGGAAATCGTTCTGCCTCGCTGAACGTGCACACAGAGGTTATTATGAATATGTGGACCATTGCGGCACTTGGCTGTCTAGAGCATTACACCCAAAACTAGCCTCCCCATATGTTCTCTCCCGTCATTCCACCTCGAAGAAGATCCATGCTACCACCCAAATAGTTGAGGAGTTCCGCAGTTACTATGCATCCCTTTACAATATTAGAGGACACTATGCTGACCTCCCCCAGATCTCCTTCATAGCAAGATTAAGTCCTATTTATCCTCCCACGGACTCCCCACTTTCTCCCCAGAGTCTTGGGAGGCACTGGAGGCGCCGTTGGGGACTGAGGAGTTGTTATCTGCGATCTTGGGTCTAAAAAATGGCAAAAGCCCGGGCCCGGACGGGCTGTCGGCCCGCTTTTACAAAAATTATAGCAAATTACTGGTCAGTCCTCTTCTGGCCTCTTTCCATGCAGTGGCTAATGGAACCCCATTTCCTCCTCAGTCCTTAATGGCACATGTTGTGGTGATCCCCAAGCCAGACAAAGATTTCAATCTTTTCAGTAACTACTACCCCATTTCTTTACTTAATTTAGACCTTAAACTTTATGCAAAACTCCTAGCACTACGCCTGGGCTCCCTGCTCCCCTCTCTGATCCATAACGACCAGGTGAGCTTTGTGGTGGGCAGGGAGGCCAGGGATAATACCCTGAAGTCCGTCTCTCTCATCGCCACCGCCAGATCCCATCACGTTCCCATGTGTTTGCTTTCTATTGACGCTGAGAAAGCATTTGATAGGGTCAGTTGGGACTTCCTATGTCTTGCCCTGGAGTCTCTTGGCATGGGTCCTATTTTACTTCGCTCCATCATGGCTCTCTATGCTGGGGCGTCGGCTCAGTTCCGTGTCAACAGCACGCTCTCCTCTTGTTTCCTAAACATAATGGGACTCGCCAGGGGTGTCCGCTTTCCCCCTTGCTTTATGTGATCACCATGGAATATCTGGCGGTGGCGTTGAGACAGAACCCTTCCATCCCGGGGTTGGTACTTCAGGGCTCCCCTTATAAATTGTCACTTTACTCTAATGATCTCCTCTTAAATGTCACTTCCCCACACACGTCCCTCCCAGTTGTGCTCTATGAATTTAACACTTTTAGCGCTCTGTCGAACAACACAAATCTGAACTGTTAAACATCTCGCTCTCTCCAGAAACACTCTCTTGGCTTACTTCACAATTTCCCTTCCGGTTGCAACACCGTTCCCTCCGTTACCTTGGGGTCCACCTCTCTGCAAACTTAGATCAATTACTCCCGCTTAACTTTTACCTCCTGTTGTCTGCTGTTGAGAGGGAGCTAAAACAGTGGTGCCTTCTCACCTTGTCGTGGTTTGGGAAGATGGCTGCACTGAAAATGGATGTGCCGCCTAGGGTGCTATACCTGATGCAGACCTTGCCCATTCGTATACCTGTGGCCTTTCTGAACCGTCTCCACTCCATTTTCTCTCGGTTTCTTGGAGGACCGAGACTGGCTCACCGTATATTGATCTGGCATAAGGAGTGGGGGGGAGTTGGACTCCCCGATTTCTGCCTCTATTATATGGCCACGGTCTGCACCAGAGTTGTTGATCTCTCTCAGCACTCCAATTCCAAACAATGGGTTGCCCTTGAAACGCTCTTGTACCCCCTTCACCCGGCAGCGTTACCTTGGGTCCCTCCCGATCTTCGCCCTCAAGGTGCTGATTTGCCGTATCTCTCCAGAGTAATGCTACCCCTTTGGGACTTAGCCCTGGAGAAATGGCCCATCTCCAGTAGACCCGGACCCCTGACCCCCCTTTTTAGCAATCCTCATTATGCTGACCCCAGAGGTGTCCATGCCCTCCTGGGGATCCCAGTCGCCTCCTTTCCTCGCCCTTACATGGCTTATTCTTGCCCGGACTTCCTTGCCCCCCCCTCCTCTCCCCTCCCGCCCCTCTTGCACTTGTTTCTCCTATCGTAAACTGTGACAGTTTTATAATTCCCTTCAACCTAAAACCCAGCTTCATAGACAGCTTACTTCCTTTGAGCAATTGTGTGTGGCGTCTAGTTCTCCATCCCACGTTGTTTCTCAAATCTACGGGTTGCTGTGGTCGGGAGCAGAGACTGACACCAAACCCCCTTACATATGTAGGTGGGAGGCGGACCTGGGGGTGACCCTGTCAGACTCTGAGCTGACGAAAAAATTTTTACTTACTCATAAAACTTCGCTTTCCTCTCACTCACAGGAAGGCAATTTCAAGATCCTCTCCAGGTGGTACAGATGTCCGGATTGGCTCCACGCCATGTTCCCGACGGTGTTCTCGGACTTCTGTTGGCGCTGTCACAACGCTGTGGGGTCATACCTCCATATCTGGTGGGAATGCCCTCTTATCCTACCATTCTGGACATCTGTATTTTCCCTATTTAACCAAGTCTGTTCTGACAAAGTTACACCCTCCCTGCTCCCTGCTCTTCTGTCGCTTTTCTGCTCCTCCATCCCGCAAGCCAAGGGGGGACTGCTGCAACACTTTTTAAAGGGGTACTCCGGCCCTAAGACATCTTATCCCTATCCAAAGGATAGGGGATAAGATGCCTGGTCACAGGGTCCCGCCACTGGGGACCCCCGTGATCTTCCACGCGGCACCCCGTTAGAATCAGCCCCCGGAGCGTGCTCGCTCTGGGTCTGATTACTGGCGATCACAGGGACGGAGCATAGTGATGTCACGGCTCCGCCCCCGTGTGACGTCACGCTCCGCCCCCTCAGATATCACTCCGCCTCCCATAGGCTTGCATTGAGGGGACGGAGCGTGACATCACACGGGGGTGGAGCCGTGACATCACTTTGCTTTGTCCCTGTGATCGCCAGTAATCAGACCCCGTGCGAGCACGCTCCGGGGCTGATACTAACGGGGTGCGGTGTGGAAGATCAAGGGGTGCCCAGCGGCGGGACCCCCGCGATCATGCATCTTATCCCCTATCCTTTGGATAGGGGATAAGATGTCTTAGTGCCGGAGTACCCCTTTAAGTGCTGCTCGCACTGTCATTGGAAGTCCGCCACTCCTCCGACGCAGTTGGAGTTTGTGGAGACCCTGAATAGATTTCACAGGATGGGGGAATTGATAGCGTATGATAGAGATAACCATACTCAGTTATTTGCCATCTGGCACCCATGGGACCAGTTTCGAGAATCCCCTGAGTTTACTGGTTGGCTATCGTGAGCACCCCTATTTGCTCCCCCCTATCGGACCTTCTACCTTTCCATGGTCTTAACCCGTCCCCCTCCCTTCTACCCCCTCCTCCCCCCCCCCCTGGTCTTGTATGTTGAGTCCTGTCCCCCCTTTCTTTGTCGCTGTCTCGTTCTTGCTTCTTTCTCAGTCTCTCTGTGTCTATTCTCTTCTTTCTGTGTCTTGGTCTTTCCCCTTCTTTTTTCTTTTTTCTTTTTGGACTTCAGTCTTTCTTCCCCATTTCCCTCTTTCTGCTTCTATTCTGTTATTCTGTTTTAGGAACGGATAGTCATGCTTCTTTTTATTGTACACCTACGCTTGAGTATTGTGTCATTTATCACCCCCCAGAATGTATCGTGGGACCTACATGACTACTGTCCTCTTATGCTCATGTACTTTGTTTTTATTGCTGCTCTGAAAACTTAATAAATACAGATTTGCCATAAAAATCCATCTTGACTCTTCCTGTAGGGGTCTATTAGTAAAAGGACCTCCCCTAATGTTGTTATAAATTCTTTGAAGACCTATTATTTGTAGTCCATTCGGTCGACCATGATGCTCCTTGAGGAAATGTCCCGCCACTAAGGTGAGTGCATTGTCCAGGTCCTTGTCACGCTTAGCCAATGCAATGGTAGATAGATGTTTTTGTATCCTTTTACGTAGTTGCTGTCCCGTCTGCCCCACATATACCATTCTACATGGGCAAATAATGGCATACACCACATGGGTGGTTTTACAATTGATGTAGTTCTTCAATCTATATTCTCTCCCATCCTTGGGATAGGTGAAGCTTTGTGTTGGAGTCATATATTGGCATATCGTGCAATTACCGCACGGAAATGAGCCCCAGTGGTTCCCCCTGGTTCCAATATTCTTGATAGGTTTCTGGAAATGGCTTTGAGTCAATATAGCTCTCAAATTATGGGCTCTATGCAAAACCAGCGCCGGCTTCTCCGGAACAATTCTTCGCACTCGTTCATCAGACAATAGACTATTCCAGTTCTTCTCAAGAATATTGCGAACCTCAGCCCATTGGTTGTTATATGTGGAAACAAACCTTAGAGTTTCTTCTGGAGGTTTTGCCTGTGCTGGTTTAAATAGGGTGTCTTTATCCAAACTTTTAGCCCTTTGGAAGGATTGTGATATTATTCTTCTTGGGTACCCACGTTCATTGAGCCTCTGTGTCAAGTCCTTTCACTGGTCCTTGAATTCTTGGTATTTGCTGCAATTTCTCCTCACATGGAAGAGCTGCCCAGTAGGAATTCCTTTGCGAGTATGGTGAGGATGAAATGAAGAGAAATGTAGAAGGCTGTTTGTCGCTGTTGCTTTTCGAAATAGTCTCGTCTCCTGGCGGCCATCCAATACATATAGTTGGAGATCAAGGAAGTCCATCGGGGATTACATCAAGAGGCGTAAACTGAAGGTTTTTCCATGGCCTTCACAATCTCCTGACCTCAACATAATTGAAAATCTATGGATAGAACTTAAAAGAGCAGTCTGTGACAGACAGCCCAGAAATCTCAAAGAACTGGAAGACTTTTGTAAGGAAGAATGAGCAAAGATACCTCAAACAAGAATTGAAAGACTCTTGGCTGGCTACAAAAAGCATTTACAAGCTGTGATACTTGTCAAAGGAGGCAGTACAAGATATTAACTCTGCAGGGTGCCCAAACTTTTGCAGATGCCATTTTTTGTTTTCTGTTATTTTGAAAGTGTAAATGATGGAAATAAAATCTAACATTTGTTGACATACTATAAGAATGTCCAATCTGTAATTTGATGACTTTTGGAGATTTTTCCATCTTTCCTTGGCTTCTTTATGCTTTACCTGGGGTGCCCAAACTTTTGATCCCCACTGTACATGTTTAATTAATTCGGGAACCCCTTTCATGTCTTCAGGGAATAAAGGTGTTCCCGAAATCTAGTAAACATTTGGCATTGTCCCACAAGGACAACAAATACAGTATACTACATAAATACTTTTCATGTAATAAACTGTTCTATTCTAATCTCTTTGCCACCTAGGATAATGAAACTTGTTTTCATATTCTGCAGGCAATATGCATACTGACCGCATGCATGATTGCCTAATAAACGGGATTTTGCCAGCCAATTGTTGCGATTTTCTTGCGTTTTGTGTGCAATTTTGTTCTTTGTTTGGTTAACTCTCCTATTGTATGATTACGCTTAAATGTAATAATCGGTTTGTTTTTCACAATTTTTTCCAAATCTCCATCCTGTCCCAGGATGCTCCAGTTTCTATATATAGCCTGCTTTATTATATTGTTAAGTGGTGTATTGGAAAACGAAAATATAAATCTTTTTAACTCTTAACTTGTTCTATTGTGCTTTTTGGTGCTTAATTGATCTGTTCTCTCTCTTTTTTGTGCTTTTTGGTATGCTTGCTTTATAATATTTCTGGGTATCCTCTAGCTTGTAGGCGTGTTTTTAACTCTACTGCTTGCATTTGGTAGTCTGAATCTAGTGTATTTATCCTCTTAAGTCTAATAAATTGTCTATATAGTCTGAATGGGATACGAACTTTTAAAGTGTAGCAGTTTGTTTCTTGCTATGGGTTTTTGATATCCTGTAATGATGATTTGTTCATTTTTTATTGAAATAAGTGTATATAAGAATTCTATTTTATTTCCCCCATACACTGCTGTAAATTTCATATTTTCTTTAATAGTATTAAGATGTTCTACAAATTGATGAAATAGCTGTTCTGTCCCACTCCATATTACTATGATATTGTCCACATATTGCATAAAATAGCGAATATGTCTTTTCAAAAATCGCTAAGAATAAATTCACTAAAGTACATGACAAAAATGTACCCATAGCGGTACCGGTCAATTGCTGGTACCACTGGGTTCCATGCATGAATGTGCTATTTGATAAGCCAAAATGTAATGCTTCGCTGATGAAATTGATAAATGATCGTGATTTACCTGATCTCTGCAAGAATTGGCGGATTGCCCGTACAACCACATCCACTGGGATGCGGGTGTACAGGCTTTCTACGTCAATGGATTCAAGACCATGTAGTATCAAGGGGGAAAGCTTGAATAGATTTAATTAACTCTGTAGTGCCTTTAAGATATGTTCTTGTGTTCTGCAACAGGGGGTGCAACACCCAATCCAAATATTGTGACAGATACTCTGTCACTGACCCTATCCCCATGACTATGGGTCTGCCAGGGGGATGGGTCAGTGTTTTATGTACCTTGGGTAGTATATACCACTTTGCAGGCTTTGCATTGAGTGGTAGCAATCGCTCCGCTAGTTTGGTTGAAAGTATACCTACTTCTACTTGTCCCCCTAAAAGTGACCTAAAAGAGTTAAAGGGGTACTTCGGCGCTAAGACATCTTATCCCCTATCCGGTTCTAGGGTTGCTTTTCACCAGAGCCCGCCGCAAAGCGGGATGGTCTTGCTGCGGCGGTAGCAACCAGGTCGTATCCACCGGCAATGGCTCAACCTCGCTGACTGCTGAGAAGGCATGGGACAGAAGGACTAGGCAGAAGCAAGGTCAGACATAGCAGAAGGTCGGGGCAGGCGGCAAGGTTCGTAGTCAATAGTAATAGCAGGAGGTCAGGAACACAGTAATGGTAAACACAGTAGTAGCTTTCTCTAGGCACTAAGGCAACAAGATCCAGCAAGGAAGTGCAGGGGAAGTGAGGTTATATGGACAGGGGGCAGGTGGAAGCTAATCAGACTGATTGGGCCAGGCACCAATCATTGGTGCACTGGCCCTTTAAACCTTAGAGAGCTGGCGCGCGCGCGCCCTAAGGAGCAGAGCCGCACGTGCCAGGACGTGACAGCCGGCGGACCGGGACAGGTGAGTGACTTGGGATGCGATTCGCGAGCGGGCGCGTCCCGCTATGCGAAACGCATCCCCGCCGGCAGTCAGTGCAGCGCTCCCGGTCAGCGGGTCTGACCGGGGCGCTGCAGAGAGAGGAACGCCGTGAGCGCTCCGGGGAGGAGCAGGGCCCCGGAGCGCTCGGCATAACAGTACCCCCCTTAGGTCTCCCCTTCTTTTTGTCTGGTTGTCGCTCCACCAGGGACAAGGACTTTGGGAGCGACTGTAGAGTCTCCTTCTGGAGGACAGAGAAGTCCTGGGTATAAAGATCAACGGCCGGCAGTACAGAAGGAATGGGGAGGGGGAGCAGAGGGAGAAGCATGTCACAGGCCAGGGTGTCACCAGGACGGGGGCTATGAGGAGGCACGGCACAGTCCTGATAAGCCTTGGGGAGACCAGGCACAGGAGGAGACACTGAGGCCCGACAGACGGGGCTGGGAGCAGACGTGAGGCATTTCTTGCGGCAAGCAGGACCCCAATTCTTGATCTCCCCGGTGGTCCAGTCCAGGGTGGGAGAAAGAAGCTGGAGCCATGGCAGACCGAGGAGGACTTCAGAGGTGCAGTTGGGCAGGACCAAAAATTCAATTTTCTCGTGATGCAGTCCAATGTTCATAAGCAGGGGCTCTGTGCGGTAACGCACAGTGCAGTGCAACTTCACTCCGTTGACCGAAGAAATGTAGAGTGGCTTGACGAGACGGGTCACCGGGATGCAGTACCTATCAAGCAAAGAGGCCAGAATAAAATTTCCAGAAGAACCAGAGTCCACGACGGCCACGGCTGAGAAGGAGGAGTTGGCAGAAGGAGAAATCCGCACGGGAACAGTGAGACATGGAGAAGCAGACTTCGTACCAAGAGACGCCAGACCCACGTGAGCTGGGTGCGTGCGTGCGTTTTCCAGACGTGGAGGAGGAATAGGGCAATCCACCAAGAAATGTTCGGTACTAGCGCAGTACAGACATAGATTTTTATCCCTACTGCGAGACCTCTCTTCAAGGGTCAGGCGAGACCGATCCACTTGCATAGCCTCCTCGGCGGGAGGCACAGGGGTAGATTGCAAAGGATACCATGAGAGAGGTGCCCAGGGATCAAGGTCTTTTTCCTGGCGGAGTTCCTGGTGTCTTTCAGAATAACGCATGTCAATGCGGGTGGCCAAATGGATAAGTTCATGCAGGTTGGCAGGAATTTCTCGTGCGGCCAGCACATCTTTGATGTTACTGGATAGGCCTTTTTTAAAGGTCGCGCAGAGAGCCTCGTTGTTCCAAGATAATTCAGAGGCGAGGGTACGAAATTGGATGGCGTATTCGCCTACAGAAGAACTACCCTGGACCAGGTTTAACAATTCAGTTTCGGCAGAAGAAGCTCGGGCTGGTTCCTCGAAGACACTGCGAACCTCAGAGAAGAAGGACTGTACAGTGGCAGTGACAGGATCATCGCAGTCCCAGAGCGGTGTGGCCCATGAGAAAGCCTTCCCAGACAGGAGACTAACCACGAAAGCCACCTTCGACCGTTCTGTAGGAAATTGGTCCGACAACATCTCCAAATGTAGGGAACATTGTGACAGCCCGCCGCAAAGCGGGATGGTCTTGCTGCGGCGGTAGCAACCAGGTCGTATCCACCGGCAACGGCTCAACCTCGCTGACTGCTGAGAAGGCGTGGGACAGAAGGACTAGGCAGAAGCAAGGTCAGACGTAGCAGAAGGTCGGGGCAGGCGGCAAGGTTTGTAGTCAATAGTAATAGCAGGAGGTCAGGAACACAGTAATGGTAAACACAGTAGTAGCTTTCTCTAGGCACTAAGGCAACAAGATCCGGCAAGGAAGTGCAGGGGAAGTGAGGTTATATGGACAGGGGGCAGGTGGAAGCTAATCAGACTGATTGGGCCAGGCACCAATTATTGGTGCACTGGCCCTTTAAATCTTAGAGAGCTGGCACGCGCGCGCCCTAAGGAGCTGAGCCGCGCATGCCAGGACGTGACAGCCGGGGACCGGGACAGGTGAGTGACTTGGGATGCGATTGGCGAGCGGGCGCGTCCCGCTATGCGAATCGCATCCCCGCCGGCAGAGTCAGTGCAGCGCTCCCGGTCAGCGGGTCTGACCGGGGCGCTGCAGAGAGAGGAACGCCGCGAGCGCTCCGGGGAGGAGCAGGGACCCGGAGCGCTCTGCGTAACATTTATCTTTATTAGACACTTTGTTGTTAAAATATTTATGTAAGTAAATTTTTCTTAGCCCTTTTTGTATATGAATTTCAAAATCCTCTTCACGAAAGTCCTTTGTCACTCCAAAATTAAGGCCCTTAGAGCGGACCTGTATCATGTCCTTATTCAGTAAATGATTAGTGAGGTTGATGACGTTATTCTCATTCGGGTGCAGTACCGTATTCAGGTACGGTGCCATGTCACTCCCTTGCATTTCTAGGGGTATGCGATTCTTTTTCCTTCGCCTCCTGCCTTGCCTTGAGGGTTTCCTAAAGGGACTGAGTTTTCTGTAGTGGATGTGGATGCAGATGCAGCTTGATTACTCCTGCTGGGCATTTGATCATCAGAGGTAGAGTCAGATTCAGATGTCTAAAATGGAATTGCATAACGCAAAATCTGAACTAGCCACCAGGATTTCAGAAAGTCAAATTCATTTGCTCCTCAAAAACCTTAAATCAGGAGATGCAAGTTCTTCAAGCTGATATACATTTTTTTTCAAACTTTTATTTATCCAAGTTTACAATATAAAGTGACATACAAAAAGGCTAACACAGTACCCCATTGAGAGATAGAAACATATAACACAACAATTAACAGTAGAGTACACCTCAGATAATGAAGGGATACATTAGATAGAAAGTGATATGCATACTATTTAAGCACACAACGTTCAAAGAGTAAGAGTACTGCAGACAGCCTATTGAAATGTGGGGAAGAGAGCTTGACATAAAACAAGAATCTTAATGAATCACATATTCCTGGCAAATAAAATAGACATGCCTTATGAGTCCGTTGAACCATAGAGTCCCGAGGCAAGCCAGAGACTCCATAACCATAAAAAGAGGCCTTCTTTATTGCAACGTTGGCACATGTGGTCCGAGAAGTTTGTTGAGAAGATGTAATATAGCTGTCCAGAACGAAGTGATAGTTGAGCAAGACCACCACACATGTAAGAAGGACCCCACTCCGTCTCCACATCTCCAATATGCAGAGTTCGTGCCTTGACAAATGTTCAGGGGTATAATACCATCTATATACAATTTTTCTAGACAATTCAACATGGTTAATACACTTAGATAAGGCAAATGGTATGGAAAAGATGTACGACCATTGGTCCTCCCTAATCAGAAAACCCAAATCCCTTTCCCAGGCTGACTTAAAGGGAAATGTCACAGAAGAGGAAGAGTGTTGTAAGGCTCAGTAAGAGATCGCTATCCCTCTCTTGGTTCCAACATGAGTAGTGAAGTAATTGGTATATACTTTATCCCCTGAATTTTCGTGCCCTGTGGTGTAAGAGAAGGTGCCTAAGCTGGAGAAATGTATAAAAATCGTGCGCTGGTATAAGAAATTTAGATCTTAGAGTGTCAAAGGGCAGCAATACTCCATGTGCACAGAGGTCCCCCAGACAATTTACCCCAAGAGTAATCCAACTAGAAAAGGAGACATGCGGAAGGAAAAGATGCAGGATAGAAATAGGGGTAGAAGCAAAGGAGACAGACGAGAGGGTACCAGAAGAGAGGACGAAGAGCCACACATCCAAAGTAGCTGAGATAGTAGGGCTAAATGCATAGTCATGAGATTTAATGATAGCCACCTTCCACAGCAAATGTTGTAAAGAGGGTACTCAAGTGATGGCTAATTCCATAGGGAGCCATCGAGCATCAGAATCAGCTTTCCACCACTGCTTCAATCCCACTAAATGCATAGCTCGGTAATAAGTGACCAAATCAGGGCAGCTGAGACCCCCCTACTTAGTAGACAAATAGAGAATGTTGGCGGAGACTCTAGCCCTACCTTTCTTCCATATAAAACGCATTATTTGTGACTGCAATCTCTTAATGGCTGTGAGTGGTATTTTAACTGGCAAATTACGGAACATGTAAAGTATAACAGTTAAGATAAACATTTTAGTTACTGCGATGCGTCCAAACCAGGATAAGGGTAAGTGGCAATATTTGTTCAATTCCCCAGCTATGAGGTCAGAAAGGGTTGAAATATTAGTAGAGACCAATAAAGCTGGAGAAGCAGTCAGGAAGACTCCCAAATAGGTAACTCCCGACGTCGCCCACTTAAAGGGATAGGTAGCCTGTAAAGTTGAAATGACAGATGGGTCTAAGCACAGAGGAAGAACAGTAGTTTTAGAAATATTGAGTTTGTAGAAACTAGCAGCACTAAAACTGTCAATAAGCTTAATAACCTGAGATAGAGAATGGAGTGGAGAAGTCAGCGTGATCAGGACGTCATTCGCAAAAAGCCCTATTTTATGTTCCTCACCACCTATCGTGATACCAGGGATAGTCGTGTCGGACCTGAGGTGTTCTGCAAAGGGTTCCATCACTAGCGTAAAGAGTACAGGAGAGAGGGGACACCCCTGCCTTGTCCCATTAGTAATGCCAAATGGTGATGAAAGAGCCCCAGATGTGAAGACCTTGGCAGACAGGGAGGAGTACAAGGCCTGTATCACAGAAATTACAGGTAAGGGGAAGCCAAATTTATTAAGAACAACCTCTAAATAACCCCAATGCACCCGGTCGAATGCCTTCTCCACGTTCAGGGACAGGAGCAGAGAAGGCGTCCGACTCCTATGGGCTGCAGCAAGTATGTTAATGAAGCGCCTCGTGCCATCAGAAGATTGACTGCCTTTGACAAATCCCACTTGATCCCCGTGAATTAAAGACGGCAGGATTTCAGCTATCCTCGTGGCCCACAGTTTGGAATAAAGTTTAAGGTCCGAGTTTAGTAAAGAGATGGGGTAAAAGTTTGGGGGTTCAGTAGGAGGTTTACCAGGTTTGGGGAGAGTTACTATTACAGCCTCTTCCATCTCTGCCAGTATATGACCAGTACTAGCAATTTCGTTGAAAAGATCCGTTTACTGCGGGGCAATGTGAGTGGCGTGTATTTTGTAGAATTCATTAACAAGACCATCAGGCCCGGGTGATTTGCCCCCTTTCAATGTCCCGATCGCACTGAGCACCTTGGAAACGGAGAACGGAGCGGACAGCAATTCAGTGGCTGTAGAGGAAAGAGTAGGCAAGGAAACAGAGGAAAGAAAGTCAGAAATAGACGATAATGTAGGAGTTAAAGAAGGAGTAGTATCAGAAATGTTATACAGAGTTTGGTAGTACTTAGCAAAAGCGTTAGCAATTGACTGGGGATCAAAGGCTTTAGTTCCATCCGGTAATGATAAATGAGCGATGGGACTCTTAGCCTCCCTTATCTTAACCTGTCGTGCCAATACCTTCCCTGGCTTGTTAGTGCACCAGTAGGAGTCGAGCTTGGAGGAGTCTAAGAGCCAGATCAAATTTGTATAAATCCAATTTGTGCAGTTCAGTAGTGATAGATGAAATTTTGGCAGCAATGGAAGGGGAATAACATGCTTTGTTTTGCCTACGTAGGGCAGCGAGGTCACTCTGCAGAGCAAGTCTCCTCTCCCTCACTGATTTCCCATAGTGTGCTGATTGACTGATTATCACCCCTCGTAAGGTAGCTTTAAATGCACACCATAGGAAAGCTTCCCTAGACACCAAGTTTTTATTAACGTCAAACAAGGATATAATAGCTTCTTGTAATTTGGGTTTATAGACGTTGTGTTGAAGAATGCAAGAACTAGCTCTCCATAGAGAGGTTCTAGACGGGCGCAATTGTTCATCTATACAAATAGAGATAGGTGCGTGGTCTGACCAATTAATGGTGTGAATTTGGGACTAGGAGATGTTATGAAGTAATGGTTTGCTAACTAGGAAAAAGTCAATCATGGCATAAACATTATGCGGGTGGGAGAAAAAGGAAAAATCTCTGTCACTAGGGTGTTGGATTCTCCACACATCAAATAAAGAATGCTTGGAGACTGTATTAAACAGGGGAGAGGGCTCAGTGCAGTGTGTCTGGGAGGTTGCATCCATCGAGGGCCTTAAGGTGGAATTGAAATCGCCCACCACGATGAGATGTGCTGCTGGGTTAGACCTCGCCACTCTAGACAAAACATGTTGCAAGAAAGCGTGCTGCTTTCTGTTCTGTGCATATATCACTGCAATAGTACAGGGCATAGCATTAAGTGAACATTTAGCTATAAGGTATCTGCCGCCATCATCCGTCTCCACCACCATGTCGGTCACTGCCACCATATTCCTAATAGCAAGGGCCACTTCATGCTTCTTATGAGAAGCGTGAGCATAAAAAATATTTGGAAAGTTCCTATGTCGCAATCGAACAGAATCCCGCTCCAACAAGTGCGTCTCTTGTAGGCATAGCAGGTCAGTACGAAGGCGATGAGCCTCCCCCCAAACCAGAGAGCGCTTGAAAGGGGAATTAAATCCCCTAACATTCAGGGATGTTACAGTAATTACCATGGCGGCTGAGGGGACGATCACGGCATCCAAACATTGGTATAGTAAGCATTAAATGTGCCCACAAATATGAATGAGCTTAACATATCGTATTGGCGTTCAGTAGGTGTACTAGAAATAAAAACATAAACAATACAAACATAAAGACGCACCAACAGGGTGCAAAAATGAAGGTAGACTAGAAAATACCAGTGCCACTGTGGATCAGATAGGGAACCACTGTTGGGGAGATACAGGTAAAGAAACAGACCCATATCATCTCGTATGCCTATCCGGCTAAAATAGTGGAACCTGCAAAGAAACAGTTAATCATTCAGAACGTCTTTAACCGTACTGTACCAGAGTCCAATCATTGGAGAGTTTTCGTGGAGGACGGGTGGGGCCCTCGGGGTCTCCTGTGGTAGGTAACAACAGAAGCCAGGCATGGCAAAGCTGAAGTAATGCTTCTGGTGAAGCAGCGACATGTTTAGCGCCATCATGAGTGATAATTAACTTAGTGGGAAAGCCCCATTTATATGGGACATTATTGGCCCTCAAAATAGCTGATCCTTTAGCGAATTCCCTTCTCCTCGCCAGGGTTGCAGGTGAGAGATTAGCGAAGATAGATAAGCGGGAGAACCTTTCAGGTAGATCGCTTGGTCGTCGGGTTGCCAGCACCAGCTTTTCTTTGATATGGTAGAAGTGGACTCACATGATAACATCTCTAGGCGAGGATGCAGGGATAGATTTAGGCTTAGGAAGGCGATGCACCCTATTTAGGAGAAAATCCTGCCTGGTAGCAGAGGGTAATAGGGCTGAAAAGTAGTCCATCACAAAGGCCTCTAGGTCCTCAGTTTTTACCTCTTCATGGACACCCCGGATCCTGAGGTTGTTCCTCCGTGAGCATCTTAAACCTCCGCAAGCTTAGCCTTTAATGCTGTGATCTCGTCCTCCATGTTGTTGACACTATCCACAACATTGTTGTGTGCAGATGTTAGCTCACCCATTTTGGTCTTCAGGTGTGCAGTGCGGCAGCCGAGGGATTGGAGCTCTTTCTGAATGCTGGAGACTGCTGACCGGATTTCAGTCCGGATCGAGGAAGTGATTTTGGCTGCCACCACCAGCAGAGCCGCCTCAGTGAGGGGGGCATGGTCCCGTGCTGAGGAACGCCAGCTGCCTGCGCTGAACGTAGCGTGGGTGAGGGATGTGAGCCAGCAGGGGAGACTGATGGACGGTGGAGCGGTGAGCCCATTAGCTGGGATCCCGAAGAGCCTGGGGAGGAAGCAGGTCCTCGTGGCAGAGCGCTCACACAGGTAGGAGAGCAACCAGCATCTTGGGTTGCAGCTGCACCAGAGGCTGGCAGGCCGCCGGCGCCATCTTGTGAATCAGCAGCTGGGAAGAATTGCGTTAGTTTCAGCTGGCTTTTCTTCCCTTTTTTTGTTCTGGCCATGACTGCTGGAAGTATAGATCGGTTCTGGAGCAGATGGAGCAGTTTGGTGCAGGAGTGTGCCGGTTAGTGCCGCTTATAAGCCGGGTCTAGACGGAGCTCACAGACTATGCGACCTCCGCCATGCGCGTCCATGCCAGGCACCTTAAGCTGATATTAAAACCCGGAAATGGGATACATTTCTAAGGGACAAAAACGATTTCCAAAGCAATAACATATTTACATGGAAATCCGCAGCACCAAAGAAAAACAACTTTAACAGAAAAAGAAATAATAAAGGCGTAACAAGCCAAAAATGCACAGATTTTTGGACATCTGAATCTGACCACAGTACACCCCTGTGGAGACCCCTAAAGCTTGATCAATCAAGCTAGTACAAAGTACAAGTCTAGTGCAAAGCCTCAGTCACAAGTCAAGTGTCAATTGCTCAAACCAGTCATCTCAAAGTTTAATTAAGAACAAGCCGAGCTGCACCACAGAGGTAACACACACTATGCCCAGGTTAGCTGAAAACCTCTGAGTTCTATGTTCACACGGCTATGTTCACACAGCAGGATTTCCAAGCTAAAAAATTCTGCTGCAGCAGAATCCCAGTGATTTCAGTGGGATTCTTCTGCAGTGTGCTGATGGCCGAGGAAATCCATATTCCAGCGTCTTCAGTGCTAACCACTGAGTCACTATGCGGCCCTATATATTATTTATTTACCACCATTACAAGTACACAAACTGTAAAGAAAAAAAATAGCTTTTAAATTAGTTGTGCTTTTCTTCCAGCAGAAGTTATTCCTCTGCAATATACAGTAGTTGCCAGAGCCACTTACTTGTTTCTACACCAATAACTAAACATTAAAAGTAAATATTTATTTTCTTTTACAGAAAGTAGAGATGAGCGAATTTTTGAAAATTTTTCTGTAAAAATTTGGTTCGGTCTGAATTTATTCACGGCAAATCTGTATTAAAAACGGCTATTTCTGGCCTACAGAGAGCCTCAATAGGGGTGTAGAACACTTTGCCTTGCTGTAACATGCATAGAGTGTGTGCTGGGTTAATGAAATAGTACTGTTATTCAGTATGACATGCAGATTACAGGCATCGCTACTAGAATCACTGCCGCAGAGCGGCACAATGACAGAACCTGGAGGTGGCATCAGTATGAGGAGACCATAGAGTGGCTGAATGACACAGCATGGAGGTGGCGACAGCATAAGGAGACCATATAGTACCTGAATGACACAGCGTGGAGGTGGCAGCAGCATGAGGAGACCATATGGTGGCTGAATGGCACAGCCTGGAGGTGGCAACAGCCTGACGAGACCATAGGGCCTCACAATTGAAAAGATTAAAGATAGTATTTAACATTTAAATTGAATATTTCAAATAGATGAACCTAAAAAGCTTTATTTAATGTGCCAGCAGCATGAGAAGAACACATGGAGGTACAGTGACACAGCCTGTAGTTGGCGGCAGCATGAGGAGACCATATAGTGGCTGAATGGCTGCCTGGAGTTGGCAGCAGCATGAGGAGACCATATGGTGGCTGAATGGCACAGCCTGGAGGTGGCAGCAGCATGAGAAGAACATATGGTGGCAGTATCAGACAGCCTGGAGCTGGCATCAGCAGCATCAGGAGAACTTGGCTTCAGATGTGTGGCATCAGGCGAGTGGCAGGATCACAATAGTAGCTGAGGCAGGTAGGCAGAAGAAAAAACTCTCTTTTGTAAAAAAAAAAAAGTGTTAGTGTGCACAAGTAAGTATTGAGGATATGCATTACGTAAATATTGTTAGGATAAAATATATGGCCCCCAAATTTTTTTGAAATAAAACAAAAGGAAATGTGTGCAAAAAACACCATATGTCACCTACACCACCAAGTATTGATGTGATGCAAAGACCTCTAAAAGGGGGAAGGGAACAACGTATGGTTCATTGCAACCGGTGGAGGTAAAAACTTCCCCTTTAAGGCCTTACTCTAGCATTTTTAATTCCCTTCTTGGCAAGGGTTACTCGCCCTAAAATGGTCAGCCCCACACAGGAAACTCTCCCTATTTCCACCTAAATACCCTGTGAAATGGCAGTGTTTGTAGGTGGACATAGGGAGAGGTTCCTGTGTGGGGCAGCCCTTTTTAGGGCGAGTATCACTTGCCAGAAGGGAATTACTTATGCGAGAGTAGGGCCTTACAGAAGATTTTACCCCCACCTGTTACAATGGACCATACGTTGTTCCCTTCCACCTTTTAGAGGTCTTTGCATCACATCAATACTTGGGGGTGTAGGTGGCACATGGTGATTTGTGCACACCATTCCTTTTGTTTGATTTAAAAAAAATAGGGATACATATATTTTATCCTAAGAAAAGTTTCATTTTAGCTAATGCATATCCTTAATACTTACTTGTGGTCGGATGCAGAGGAATGTCTGTAACTGGGGAGCAGCACCTTAAATATGTTTTTCACTATCCATTTGTGAAGTGTTGATGTGGCACCATGGTCAATCTACTCTGATGCATCAGGCATTGGTGGGTGGAAATCCTGGCTGATCCATGTCTGATTCATCTTCACAAAAGGTCAGTCTCTGCACATTTTTCGTGGACAAACGAGTTCTCCTTGGGCTTGCTATGGCCCCCACCGCACTAAACAACCACTCTGAGGGCTCACTACTGGCCGGGCAGGACAGCTTTTCCAGGGCAAACTCTGCTAGTTGCGGCCACAAATCAAGTTTGGCTGCCCAGAACTCCAGCGGATCTTCAAGGTGTGTTGGCAAGGTCATGTTAAGGTATGCCACCACTTGCTGGTTTAGGTCCTGCTCCAGGTCTACCTGCTTCTGATGAGTTGCTTCAATATGTGGGTGAAGAAAACTACTCAAGGTGAGTGCAGAGAGCCCCCTCGAGTCAGACCTGCGAGAGGATGGACGATTGCCCAGATAAGCATCGGCCAACTGACCACGTAGGATGTCTCTGTAGTAGGTGAGTTTGTTCTCCCTCTCAGTGGGTGTAAAAAAAGGCCCCCATTTTGTCCCGGTAGCGAGAGTCCAATAAGGTGGAGAGCCAGAAGTCATCCTGCTGCCGAATGGTGGCAATTCGGCTGTCATTACGTAAGCAAGTCAGCATACATCGTGCCATTTGTGCAAGTGACTCGGAGGGACTCCCTGCCTTCATCTCCACTGCATACTGCCACGGTTTGGGTCCTCTGTCTTGCCTTCTGCATAACCCGCTAGCTGCTCCTGCTCCTCCTTTCCTGTCAGATTACTAGAAAAAACACCCATCTTGCGAAACCTAAACTGATCTCCACTGTGCCCCTCCCTGTCCTCCTCCTCCTCCAGTTCAGCCCCCACAGGGCTCATGTGGCAGTTAGATGTAGGCGCTATGTCTCCAGTGCCCTGACCAGCCATCGTTTCCAACACTTGTTGTAGTAAATGAAGCAATGGAATGATGTTGTTCATCCCGTAATCCTGGTGACCAACTAATAATGTATTTTCCTCAAAGGGCCTGAGCAAATGGCAGGTATCACATATGAGCTGCCACTGGTTGACATTGAAGTTACACAGGGGAGTCCCCCTATCCGCTTGGATCATCAAAAAATCGGTGATGGCTTTTCTCTGTTCGTATAGTTGTTCCAACATATGGAGGGTGGAATTTCAACGTGTGGAAATTTTTGGGGATACCGTTCTGACGCTGCAGCTCAAGGAGGGTGTGCTTTGCGGTGGACGAGTGGCTGAAGTGCATGCAAAGTTTCCTTCCCATTGTTAGGATGTCTTGCAGATGGAGGAGCAACACTTCAGGAACCGCTTTACAACCAGATTGAACACGTGTGCCATGCAGGGTGCATGTCTCAGGCTTCCTTGTCGCAGCATAGACGAGATGTTCTTTCTCTAGACATTCACACATATGTGTTAGAAAATCATCCATTGTATTATTATCTTTCCAATAAATTTGGATGTCTAGTTGGTGACTCTAAGTCTATGAGAATCCAGGTTTTAATTACTTATATGTATCACCCCTATTAAATTATGGCTCCATCTGTCAAGTGTGGAATGTGGGTTTAGGACCAGTTATTGACAGTTAACCATTAATGGTGATGATGCTAATTGCTTATGCAATAGCACTCCCTAGCGTAGTTGAATAGTTGACATTACACCCACAGCAACGACATTATGGGTAAAATGCTCAATGCATTCTGGGTATTATAGTGATGTCATAGTCATTACCATAGGTGCACACCCAACCTACATTAATTGGGGAATTCTAATTTAGGAGGGTGTATCTAATTAAAAAGTCTGGTAAGGCTGGGTTCACATCACATTTTTGCCATACTGTTTTCAATCCGTTTTTCTAAAGAAAACCGTATGGCAAAAAAAAAACGTATGGAACAGTATGGAAAAAAGTAAACCGTATGCGGTTTTAAACAGTATCCTGTTTTTAACCTCTTAAGGACGCAGGGCGTATGGATACGCCCTGCATTCCGAGTCCTTAAGGACGCAGGGCGTATCCATACGCCCGTGGGAATTCCGGTCCCCACCACTAGCCGGTTGGGGACCGGAGCTGGATGCCTGCTGAAATCATTCAGCAGGCATCCCGGCATATTGCCCAGGGGGGTCATTATGCCCCCCCATGTCGGCGATGGCCGCAGATCGCTGGACAATTCAGTCCAGCGATCTGCGGCGGATTCCGGGTCAATCGGATCTCCAGTGACCCGGAATTACTGGCTGATCGGGGCCGTCTCTGACGGCCCCGAACAGCCAGAGCCTGCAGGGGTGAGGTGGCACTGGTGCCACCTCACGATCGCCCTGATTCGTCGGCCGGATTACCGGCCGACCAATCAGGGCGCCTTCTGCGGGTGTCACTCCCGCACTTGCACCGCCCCTCTTCCGGAGGACGTGAGCGGGTGCGGGAAGACGACCCCGGGTGCTGGGGACCCCAATCCCCGGCGCCCATGTTGGGATCGGGGCCCCAGGAGCGACAGCCGCGGCGAGGGACTGTCCTGTGACGGAGCAGCAGCAGGAGGTGAGTGACAGCCTCCTGCTGTTGCCTAGCAACAGTTCCCAGCATGCAAAAAGGGCATGCTGGGAGCTGTAGTTATGCAACAGCAGGAGGCAGACCACCACAACTCCCAGCATTCCCTTATGGGCGTGCTGGGACTTATGGTTTTGCAACAGCTGGAGGCACATTTTTTTTATGGAAAAGTGTACCTTCAGCTGTTGTATAACTACAACTCCCAGCTTGCACAAACAGCTAAAGTGCATGCTGGGAGCTGTAGTGGTGCATCTGCTGGTTGCATAACTGCAACTCCCAGCATGCCCATGTCGGTGACTGCTGAGTTGTAGTTTTGCAACAGCTGAAGGCACACTGGTTGTGAAACTCAGTTTTTTTTATACCTAACTCAGTGTTTCACGACCGGTGTGCCTCCAGCTGTTGCAAACTACAACTCCCAGCAGTCACCTTACACCATGCACCGTACATGCTGGGAGTTGTAGTTTTGAAACAGCTGGAGGCACACTGGTTTTGAAACACTGAGTAAGGTCACAAACTCAGTGATACATAACCAGTGTGCCTACAGCTGTTGCAAAACTAAAACTCTCAGCATGTACAGTCTGTCAGCGCATGCTGGGAGTTGTAGTTTTGCAACAGCTGAATGTCCCCCCTCCCATGTGAATGTACAGGGTACACTGACATGGGCGGAGGTTTACAGTAAGTATCGGGCTGCAAGTTTGAGCTGCGGCAAATTTTCTGCAACAGCTCAAACTGCCAAAGAGAAACTACTGTGAACCCCCGCCCGTGTGACTGTACCCTAAAAACACTACACTACCACAAAAAATAAAATAAAAAGTTAAAAACACTACATATACACTTACCCCTACACAGCCCCCCTCCCCTCCCCCAATAAAAATGAAAAACGTCTGGTACGCCACAGTTTCCAAAGCAGAGCCTCCAGCTGTTGCAAAACAACTACTCCCAGTATTGCCAGATAGCCACTGACTGTCCAGGCATGCTGGGAGTTTTACAACAGCTGGAGGCACCCTGTTTGGGAATCACTGGCGTAGAATTCCCCTATGTCCACCCCTATGCAATCCCTAATTTAGGCCTCAAATGCGCATGGCGCTCTCACTTTGGAGCCCTGTCGTATTTCAAGGCAACAGTTTAGGGTCACATATGGGGTATCGCCGTACTCGGGAGAAATTGTGTTACAAATTTTGGGGGGTATTTTCTGCTTTTACCCTTTTTAAAAATGTAAAATTTTTGGGAAAAGAAGCATTTTAGGTAAAAAAAAATATATATTTTTTTACATATGCAATAGTCGTGAAACGCCCGTGGGATATTAAGGTTCACATAACCCCTTGTTACATTCCCCGAGGGCTCTAGTTTCCAAAATGGTATGCCATGTGTTTTTTTTTTTGCTGTCCTGGCACCATAGGGGCTTCCTAAATGCGGCATGCCCCCAGAGCAAAATTCGCTTTCAAAAAGCCAAATGTGACTCCTTCTCTTCTGAGACCTGTGGTGCGCCAGCAGAGCACTTTTCACCCCCATATGGGGTGTTTTCTGAATCGGGAGAAATTGGGCTTCAAATTTTGGGGGGTATTTTCTGCTTTAACCCTTTGTAAAAATGTAAATTCTTTGGGAAACCAAGCATTTTAGGTAAAATTATTTTTTTTTTTTACATATGCAAAAGTCGTGAAACACCTGTAGGGTATTAAGGTTCACTTTACCCCTTGTTACGTTCCCCGAGGGGTCGTTTCCAAAATGGTATGTCATGTGTTTTTTTTTGCTGTTCTGGCACCATAGGGGTTTACTAAAGGTGACATGCCCACAAAAACCATTTGTAGCTCCTTCCCTTCTGAGCCCTCTACTGTGCCCGCCGAACAATTAACATAGACATATGAGGTATGTGCTTACTCGAGAGAAATTGGGTTTCAAATACAAGTAAAAATTTTCTCCTTTTTACCCCTTGCAAAAATTCAAAAATTGGGTCTACAAGAACATGCGAGTGTAAAAAATGAAGATTGTGAATTTTCTCCTTCACTTTGCTGCTATTCCTGTGAAACCCCTAAAGGGTTAAAACGCTTACTGAATGTCATTTTGAATACTTTGGGGGGGTGCAGTTTTTATAATGGGGTAATTTATGGGGTATTTCTAATATGAAGACCCTTTAAATCCACTTCAAACCTGAACTGGTCCCTGAAAAAAAGAGAGTTTCAAAATTTTGTGAAAAATTGCTGCGGAACTTTGAAGCCCTCTGGTGTCTTCCAAAAGTAAAAACTCATCAATTTTATGATGCAAACATAAAGTAGACATATTGTATATGTGAATAAAAAAAATTTTTGGGGGAATATCCATTTTCCTTACAAGCAGAGAGCTTCAAAGTTAGAAAAATGCAAAATTTTCAAATTTTTCATCAAATTTGGGGATTTTTCACCAAGAAAGGATGCAAGTTACCACAAAATTTTACCACTATGTTAAAGTAGAATATGTCACGAAAAAACAATCTCGGAATCAGAATGATAACTAAAAGCATTCCAGAGTTATTAATGTTTAAAGTGACAGTGGTCAGATTTGCAAAAAATGGCCGAGTCCTTAAGGTGAAAAAGGGCTCAGTCCTTAACCCCTTAAGGACCAGGCCATTTTACACCTTAAGGACCAGAGCGTTTTTTGCAATTCTGACCGCTGTCACTTTAAACATTAATAACTCTGGAATGCTTTTAGTTATCATTCTGATTCCGAGATTGTTTTTTCGTGACATATTCTACTTTAACTTAGTGGTAACATTTTATGGTAACTTGCATCCTTTCTTGGTGAAAAATCCCCAAATTTGATGAAAAAAATGAAAATTTTGCATTTTTCTAACTTTGAAGCTCTCTGCTTGTAAGGAAAATGGATATTTAAAATAAAACATTTTTGGGTTCACATATACAATATGTCTACTTTATGTTTGCATCATAAAATTTATGAGTTTTTACTTTTGGAAGACACCAGAGGACTTCAAAGTTCAGCAGCAATTTGGAAATTTTTCACAAAATTTTCAAACTCGCTATTTTTCATGGACCAGTTCAGGTTTGAAGTGGATTTGAAGGGTCTTCATATTAGAAATACCCCATAAATGACCCCATTATAAAAACTACACCCCCCAAAGTATTCAAAATGACATTCAATAAGTGTATTAACCCTTTAGGTGTTTCACAGGAATAGCAGAAAAGTGAAGGAGAAAATTCACAATCTTCATTTCTTACACTCGCATGTTCTTGTAGACCCAATTTTTTAATTTTTGCAAGGGGTAAAAAGGAGAAAATTTTTACTTGTATTTGAAACCCAATTTCTCTCGAGTAAGAACATACCTCATATGTCTATGTTAATTGTTCGGCGGGCGCAGTAGAGGGCTCAGAAGGGAAGGAGCGTCAAATGGTTTTTGGGGGGCATGTCACCTTTAGGAAGCCCCTATGGTGCCAGGACAGCAGAAAAACCCCACATGGCATACCATTTTGGAAACTAGACCCCTCAGGGAACATAACAAGGGGTAAAGTGAACCTTAATACCCCACAGGTGATTCACGACTTTTGCATATGTAAAAAAAAAAAAAAAAATGTTTCACCTAAAATGCTTGGTTTCCCAAAAATGTTACATTTTTAAAAAGGATAATAGCAGAAAATACCCCCCAAAATTTGAAGCCCAATTTCTCCCAATTCAGAAAACACCCCATATGGGGGTGAGAAGTGCTCTGCTGGCGCACTACAGGTCTCAGAAGAGAAGGAGTCACATTTGGCTTTTTGAAAGCAAATTTTGCTCTGGGGCATGCCGCATTTAGGAAGCCCCTATGGTGCCAGAACAGCAAAAAAAAAATACATGGCATACCATTTTGGAAACTAGACCCATCGTGGAACGTAACAAGGGGTAATGTGAACCTTAATACCCCACAGGTGTTTCACGACTTTTGCATATGTAAAAAAAAACATTTTTTTTACCTAAAATGCTTGGTTTCCCAAAATTTTTGATTTTTAAAAAGGGTAATAGCAGAAAATACCCCTCATAATTTGAAGCCCAATTTCTCCCGAGTACGGCGATACCCCATATTTGACCCTAAACTGTTGCCTTGAAATACGACAGGGCTCCAAAGTGAGAGCGCCATGCCCATTTGAGGCCTGAATTAGGGACTTGCATAGGGGTGGACATAGGGGTATTCTACGCCAGTGATTCCCAAATAGGGTGCCTCCAGCTGTTGTAAAAGTCCCAGCATGCCTGGACAGTCAGTGGCTGTCTGGTAATACTGGGAGTAGTTGTTTTGCAACAGCTGGAGGCTCCGTTTTGGAAACAGTGGCGTACCAGACGTTTTTCATTTTTATTGGGGAGGGGAGGGGGGCTGTGTAGGGGTATGTGTATATGTAGTGTTTTTTACTTTTTATTTTATTTTGTGTTAGTGTAGTGTAGTGTTTTTAGGGTACAGTCGCACAGGCGGGGGGTTCACAGTAGTTTCTCGCTGGCAGTTTGAGCAGCGGCAGAAAATTTGCCTCAGCTCAAACTTGCAGCCGGATACTTACTGTAATCCTCCGCCCATGTGAGTGTACCCTGTACGTTCACATTGGGGGGGGGGAGAAACATCCAGCTGTTGCAAAACTACAACTCCCAGCATGTAGGGTCTATAAGTGCATGCTGGGAGTTGTAGTTTTGCAACAGCTGGAGGCTCCGTTTTGGAAACGGTGGCGTACCAGACGTTTTTCATTTTTATTGTAGGGGTATGTGTATATGTAGTGTTTTTTTACTTTTTATTTTATTTTGTGTTAGTGTAGTGTTTTTAGGGTACAGTCGCACGGGCGGGGGTTCACAGTAGTTTCTCGCTGGCAGCTTGAGCTGCAGCAGAAAATTTGCTGCAGCTCAAACTTGCAGCCGAATACTTACTGTAATCCTCCGCCCATGTGAGTGTACCCTGTACATTCACATTGGGGGGGGGGAACATCCAGCTGTTGCAAAACTACAACTCCCAGCATGTACAGTCTATCAGTGCATGCTGGGAGTTGTAGTTTTGCAACAGCTGGAGACACACAGGTTGTGAAACACCGAGTTTGGCAACAAACTCAGTGTTTTGCAACCAGTGTGCCTTCAGCTGTTGCAAAAGCTACAACCCCCAGCATGTACGGACAGCGGAAGGGCATGCTGGGTGTTGTAGTTATGCAACAGCGGGAGGCATACTACTTTGGCTGGGGATGCTGGGGATTGTAGTTATGCAACAGCTGGAGACACACTGGTTTGCTACTTAACTCAGTGTGCCTTCAGCTGTTGCAAAACTACAACTCTCAGCAGTCACCGACAGCCAACGGGCATGCTGGGAGTTGTAGTTATGCAACCAGCAGATTCACCACTACAACTCCCAGCATGCACTTAAGCTTTTTGTGCAAGCTGGGAGTTGTAGTTACACAACAGCTGAAGGTACACTTTTCCATAGAAAGAATGTGCCTCCAGCTGTTGCAAAACCATAAGTCCCAGCATGCCCATAAGTGCATGCTGGGAGTTGTGGTGGTCTGCCTCCTCCTGTTGCATAACTACAGCTCCCAGCATGCCCTTTTTGCATGCTGGGAGCTGTTGCTAAGCAACAGCAGGAGGCTGTCACTCACCTCCTGCTGCTGCTTGATCGCCGCACAGGTCAGTCCCGCCGCCGCCGTCGCTCCTGGGCCCCCGATCCCAACATTAACGCCGGGGATCGGGGTCCCCAGCACCAGGGGTGCACGTCCCGCACCCGCTCACGTCCTACGGAAGAGGGGCGGAGCGGGTGCGGGAGTGACACCCGCAGAAGGCGCCCTGATTGGTCGGCCGGTAATCCGGCCGACGAATCAGGGCGATCGTGAGGTGGCACCAGTGCCACCTCACCCCTGCAGGCTCTGGCTGTTCGGGGCCGTTTCTGACGGCCCCGATCAGCCAGTAATTCCGGGTCACCGGGTCACTGGAGACCCGATTGACCCGGAATCGCCGCAGATCGCTGGACTGAATTGTCCAGCAATCTGCGGCCATCGCCGACATGGGGGGGCATAATGACCCCCCTGGGCGATATGCCGCGATGCCTGCTGAACGATTTCAGCAGGCATCGGGCACCGGCTCCCCTCCGGCTAGCGGCGGGGGGCCGGGAAAGGACAGGACGTACTCCTACGTCCTCGGTCCTTAAGGACTCGGAAACGGGGGCGTAGGAGTACGTCCATTGTCCTTAAGGGGTTAAGGGGTTAAAGGGGTACTCCGGTGAAAACCTTTTTTTTTTTCTTTTAAATCAACTGGTTGCAGAAAGTTAAACATATTTGTAAATTACTTCTATTAAAAAATCTTAATCCTTCGTGTACTCAGTGGCGTCGCTAGGGGGGGGGGCCAGAGGGGGCCATGGCCCCCCCTAGATCAGGCCGTGCCCCCCCTTGGGCCCCCCAATTTAAAATAAATAGGGATGTCCGGATACATTGATGGCTCCGCCCCCAGCACAGGAGAGGACGGCCGAGATCTGACAGGTCACACAGCAGAGCGGCCGCTTCATGTGAGGTGAGTGATGTCCTGTGTCCTCCCTCTCTCCCCCTCTGATCAGCAGTATAACCCGGGGCTGAGTAATGTGTATGGTAGCAGTCCAGAGGGGTCACTTTCCCTCCTCCAGTGTCCACAGGTCACCAACAGGCCACATTATCACAACAATTTTTGGGAAAAATCGCGGCAAAAATTGCGCGCTTTTACCGCGATTTTTCATAAATCGCGGTAAAACAGCGCAATTTTTGCCGCGATTTTTCCATAAATTGTTCTAATGTGTCCTGTTGGAGACCTGTGGACACTGGAGGAGGGAAAGTGACCCCTCTGGAAGGACAACAAGTGAACGCATAAGGACGCATTCTAATTTCTTCTCTATAGGGGTGAGGAGTAGCCATTGTTCGCTTTTATGTTAAATTTCCAGATGTCTCATTAACGTAGGAAAATGTGCTGTGCAACGGAGAGTGATCCTCCTGTTTATTGAAATTGGATTGCTGTGTATTTTGTGCAAGACATGCTCTCATCTCATGTATGTTTTCTTTTTATAACTTCAATAAAATATTGTTTAAAAAAAAAAGTGCATACAGTTCCGTCAGTTTTTATAGAAAAATCATGTGATTTGTAGATGGTTAGAAGGGGTCAGGGAGTGTATTTAGCATTCCATATGGATATGTCTATAATCAAATATTGTCCATCTTGATATCATGAGGTTCCTCTGGATAGAGTGATATGTAACCTTTTAATTGTATGATATTCCTAACCTAGTAGCTTTTGTTTCATTGTAACAAGTTACTTAGTACTCACCTGTATTGTTCTACAATATGTAGTCAATTAACAAGCTTGTAATGTTTAGTAATATCTAATTGATACTAATTTGCATATATCAGTGTTTATTACTCATTTATGTTTAAAACCTTATAACCAATAAATCTGCATACTTTATAATACCTTTGTATTATTGTTTATTGCAAAACTACATCCTTAAAGGGGTACTCCACCCCTAGACATCTTATCCCCTATCCAAAGGATAGGGGATAAGATGTCATATCGCCGCGGTCCCGCTGCTGGGAAGCCCCGGGATCCCCGCTGCGGCACTGCGCTATCATTACAGCACAGAGCGAGTTCGCTCTGTGTGTAATGACTGGCAATACAGGGGCCGGAGCATCGTCACGTCATGGCTCCGCCCCTTGTGACGTCACGGACCGCCCCTTTCAATACAAGTCTATGGGAGGGGGCATGGTGGTCATCACGCCCCCTGCCATAGACTTGCATTAAGGGGACGGGCTGTGATGTCACGAGGGGCGAAGCAATGACGTCACGCTGCTCCGTCCCCTGTATTGCCCATCATTACGCACAGAGCGAACTCGCTCTGTGCTGTAATGATAGCGCAGTGCCGCAGCGGGGATCCCAGGGCTCCCCAGCATGGATAGGGGATAAGATGTCTAGAGGTGGAGTACCCCTTTAATGGCATCCCGTCATAAAAAGGTATATCTGAGGAAATAGTCTGACTCAGATGTAAATTGTATTGATTGGCTTGTCTACAATTCACCAGGTCATAATTTTGATATTTTTAATAATTTTAATAATTTACATTTTTCATAATGAATAAATTTTATGACCATAATTCATAATTCAAAATTGAGTTATTACCGCACAACAGCATAAGATACTTCTGTGGGGGAGGGAACAGCATAGGACAGAGACAATGGAAGGACAGGGACTGCTCCAGAGCCATGCCAACTGAGGGTTGTGTCTGAGAAACTCGCCGACTGTCGACTTGGGGTGTCAGATGTCACTTGTGATTAAATGGATGACCGTGTTAACCAATCAATGACGGCAGATGGGTTGCTGGTCGAGACACAACAGCTAGCTGATACCAGGAGCTCAGGCCTCTCGCTGCGACTCCTGCTGCCACTCGCCCCTAGTCTGCTGCGACCTCTGCCTGATGAATTTAGGCCTCTGCCACTCCTCTGTGCACATCCTGGCACTTCTCTGCCTGACATACTTAGTGCGTATATGAGGGGAGGACAATTCGCTCCAGTATGCTTAAAACAGTATTTGTCTACAACACCAGCAGGTGTGTACTTTTGGCTGGCCTTTCACAGTATCGAGGCCCTTAAGCCTCGATACTGTGAAACAGGAACAAAATGGTACACCACTTAGATGTACGCACTGGTTAAACTTAATAGGGGACAATACGCTTTTAGTGC
The DNA here is from genome assembly GCF_029499605.1 of Hyla sarda. Taxonomy (NCBI): domain Eukaryota; kingdom Metazoa; phylum Chordata; class Amphibia; order Anura; family Hylidae; genus Hyla; species Hyla sarda. Next base: position 82,978,950 of record NC_079191.1, read on the forward strand.
TCTGCTCACCCTAACTGGCTGTTTACTATTAGCTTTTCAGTTGTTGTACACACCAGTGTTGCAGCACACAGTCGCTTTTTACTACACCCAAAATTGTACTCTCTCTCTCTCTCTCTCTCTCAATCTCACTCCCTTCTCTATCAGTGCTTCTCGGCTGGATTTGGGCTTGAGGTGAATCGCTGCTGTAAAAAAGCTTTGCTGTGCAACACACACTGCTCTCTGTCTGTCTGTCTCTCTCTCTCTGTAATAGAATGCTGATGTGACTGGGAGGTGAATCGCTGCTGTAAAAATGCTTTTCTGTACAACACACACAGCTGTCTGTTCCCCTCTCTCTGTAATAGAACACTGATGTGATGGCTGCAGATTATATAGGGCCATGATATCACGGGGGTGACTGGCTGCTGCTAGACTGCATGCTGCATGTGATTCAGGGTTACCCCACCAACCCTTGTTACCGCCTTCCCAGGATTCCTTGTCCCATGTCCTCACATGTGGATACACCCGGCACCTGAAGCCTGGACCGCACTAAATGGAGTTTAATGAAGCGATTTGCGCGATCGAATCACGGCAATATTCACATTTGTTACTAATTGAATTTTGGATTCGTCAGATTAGATTCGCTCATCCCTACTTGACAAAAATAATGAAAAAAGTTGTGGCATAATAAAAAAGGCTTAGATTTTGCAGGATATGTCTTTAACAGGATATGTGGTGACTAAAGCAGTGGAGTGTAGGGAGACTATGGGTGTTGTGACCATGACTAGAGTTCATGACTCCACCACATTTCCAAGGATGAAGCGGCTGTCCGTGCCAAACGCCAGGTAAGAAATACTACTAATGCGAGCAAAACCACTTTTGACTTTACTTCAGGAAATGCAATGTTGTACAAACAAGACAGTTCACTTAAGTGAAATTTTCGCTGAAGGATGCTTTAGAGAACCACAGTTGCTTCTTGACACTCTGGGACTTTTAGTCTTCCTTGATATAGGTTAGACTGCTATGAACTTGACTTTGACAAACTGAATTGCAGGCACTTTACTTAACTTTGGAGCTGACAATAACTAACTCTGCAACTTCACTTGTGGAATCCAGTGTAATGGCTTATCACCAGGGTGGACTTGTATGGACCGGAGCTGCCAGAGGGGCTTCCACTCACATTATCCTCTTCTTTGGCTCTTCTAAGCCCTCTTAGGGCATATGCCCACAATTGTACCCTTTCTGGTGACTAGTAGCCCAGGATGCATTCATCCCTGCAGTCTAACATGGCTGCACCTCTAGGTACAGTGGACAGAGTAGGTTTTGAGAGGCAAATATTGTAAAAAGGATATAGAGGGACATTTATAAATGTTTGCTTATGTATTTTTTTTTTTAGTAATTTTTTCCTTACTTTTTTTTTGCTTATGTGTGACTTATTTATCAACTGCTTTCAGCCTGTTGATCATTTTCTTTCACGTAAGCAATTTTTCCTTTTTTTACTTTGGTAGTAGCTTTTTCTGCTCAATGTTTGAGCTGGAGTAAATGTAGTAAATTTTTAACGCTGTTGCGACTTTTTTTTGCGCAGTTGCGACTGTCGCAGTTAATAAATACCTGACTACCCGTAGTTCATTTTAAAATTATTACTACATAGTTAATTTTTGGAAAACTTGCTTTTCTCGCTTTCCAGTCAAAATGTTGCACGAAAAATCGCGTAGTCAATTTTGCGACAATTATAGTAAAGAAAACCTGACTAAACCCGTTGATAAGAGTCCATAATAGTTCTAAAAGAAAGAGTGGTGTTTTTACTCCCTACCTACTGTATATAGTGACTGGCTGTAAAAAAAATACTTCACATTTTATTTTAGATGCATTGTACCCTCCTAATCATGAAAAACACAAAAGTATTATACATACAAAATACAATATATACCATAAGAATTGTAAATTTAAGTAATAAATAAAAACAAACTGAGCAAGGTTTAAAGGGGTTTTACTCTGATAATAAAATCAGCCTAAACTGATACATTATGTGAAATTAAATATACTGCATTTATAGCCATATAACACGCACTGGTGTTTAACCCACACCCTAATTTTAAAAAGGAAATTAGAGTAAAAGGAAATTTCCTTGAGTTGGTGAGTTGAGTAGTTCTTTTCTGTTTCTGACAACAGTGCTCTCTGCTGACACCTGTCTATCTCAGGAACTGTCCAGAGCAGGAGAGGTTTGCTAAGGGGATTTGCTCCTACTCTGGACTGTTTCCGAGACAGACAGAAGTGTCAGCAGAAAGCACTGTTGGCAGACAGAAAAGAAAATCTCAACTTCAGCAGCTGATAAGTACTGGTAGTATTAATATTTTTTAAATAAAATTAAATTCTAAATCTGTTTACCTTTCTGGAGCCAGTTGATATGAAAAAAAATTTTTAGTTTTTCATCGGAATACACCTTTAAATTATAGAATCCAATCAACCATATTACATTAACTGTCACAATTATGTGTCTTCATGAATAACCAGGATTGAATTTGCCACTAGGCACCCATACCGAGGGTAATAGAAATTAGGGAGGACACTTTTCTGAAAGACTTGTCTAGTTTATTATACCTTACAGCCAACTTTGGCCTTGCTAGGTGTCCCCCTCCCCTACTATGCAGCTAATTGTACATAGAGAGCTCTGTCAAGGAGATGCCGGCTGGGACTACTCCAGTCACTCCAAGCCCCATTCCCAGATGTTTTCAAAACTTTAATTTCTCTAAAATGCTACAGCATTTCAGAATAATTCATAGACCGTTTATAAAAGGGAAGCTGTTCCTGTTTGCATAAACAATGTATAAAGAGAAAAATAAATTGTGTACAAGACAAAGGCAGCAAAGATTGAATTTTTTTGTTTTTTTAACTTTTCACAGGAAGAGAAACAACCCCACTTAAAGCCTTTTAAGAAACTTTAAAGTCCCCCAAGAAGTAATCTGGGTGTAAAGGTCGAGGAGAATAATAGAAAAGCCAATCTATTAAGTTCCCTTTTCTCTACTGCATTTACACAGGGAAATGCAATGACCAAGAATATGATTAGGGATCATGTAAATAGTTCATTAAATGGCACATCTAAGATCTAATAAGAATTCTACAGGGTTTGCACCATAGGACTAACACATAGTAAATGTGGTTCTAATATTTAAAAAAAGGAGGTGCTAAACAATTATCCAAGAAACTATAGGCCAATAGTTCTAACATGAGTAACATATTTAAAAGTTTTCTTAGAGCTATCCCGAAGTATCTAAAACATAGCATCAGCATGGATGTTTGATGGATCGGTCAAACTAATGTGGTCAGCTTCTACAAGGATGTTGCATATCTGGACTTTAACAGCATTTGATAATGTGCCACATAAAACACTTGTACATCCATGCAGTTGTTTACTTTAAAAACAGTAAGACTATGAAAAGCTTAACCACACAATATAATATAATACTGCAATATGGTTACCAAATTTCAGAAGGTTGTACATTAATCCATTAATTTATAGGGGCTATTGGCCTCTGCTAGTGAAGTTTAGATTGGACGTGATTGATTCTTGTCCTTTTTGACCCTTATCCGCTATATATGCTTTGGTTTCATTTCCAACCTGTTTGGCCCACAACAGGTCTGTATACTGGATTTCTGGAAGGACAAGTCTATGACATAGTAGTCGGTCACTTTTTTGTAGCCCTGACTTCAGGTTATATCCAAGAATACTAAGTGAACCAGGATGATATGGAACCAGTGATTTTTCTTTTATCCGATTTGCTTCCACTTGGTCATTCAGACATTTCTCAGAAAGCCGTGCTCTTCGTTTTCTTAGTTCCTCCACTTCCTTCCTCATACGTTCTCTTCCAAACTTGTCCACACGATCCCAAAAGGAATTATTAAAGTGTACATACAATTGCCAATCCAACTGGTTCCAGCTTTTTATTTTCTCCCTAGTCTCAACAGAGAGAACATGTCTGCTAGTATTGTTTCTCATATTGAGAGGAAAAGACAAGACATCATCAAAAGTCCAGCATAGGGCATTTTTGAGGAGCACCAAAGACTCGTCAAAGTATTCTATGATCATGACGAGATCAAACATTGCATCTACCATTTTATACTGTAACTTAAAGTGCTTTGGTGATACAGGTCCATTGTGGTTAAAACCAAGATCAAAAGTCATTAGGTTTTTAGCAAAAGCACTATCTGATTCATTACTTCGATATAGTTTAGTGGTGTTGTTTAAGAAGTCTTCTATACTTGTAGAGTAGTTGAAGGAACTTGAGTTTCTGTTGTATGCAAAAGATGATTCCATCAGGGTTTCTGGATGTCTCAGAATGGTAAAAAAGAAGGTATCACTGGGCATGATCTTTTCTATCTGCAATACATGACAAGACAAAATTTTAGTGTTTATTTTATAAAATGTAATTTTCTAGCAATAGTAGATATGGATTCAATATACAAAAAATGGTATGAAGCTCAAGAGACAACTGGATATCTAGTATCTAAAAAAAAAATATATATATATATATTTATTGGTGTTAATAAAAAGATATATAATAGATATGCAAGATACCCTCTTTGAGATCACAGGGCCCTCGTGGACCACACACACAATGTTCCCCAGGGCAATCCGGGATTCGATAATCATATGAACACAATTACCCCAGAACACAATGTCAGGGGTACAGAACTCCCTTTTAGGAGATTGCCCTAAAACTTAACGTTTATGAGATTATTAAGATAAACTAAATATGTAACTGAAATGGTGCTCAAAAGTGACCATTAAAATCAAATATCCTTATGCCATCAATGATTTATCACACAGTGGATACACCACTTGTTAGTATCATGTGCAAGTGGAATATTTCTGGAGTCCCACAAGAGAGGAGGCATATGCTGACATGTAATCAAAATCATCAATAATGTGAACCCTCTACATGTTTCGGTGAAAAATCCCCTTTATCAGGAGGAATATAGGCAACACAGCTTGCCACGTGAAAGTCCCGTTATTTATAGACTGATGTCCTGACATCACAAGATTGCGTCCCAAGTGTATCCAACCATCAGTCACATAGCATCCTTCCCATCACATCATACTATACATTCTCCCATTGCCCTCATAGACCTATCATATTTCCAAAGGGAGTATACAACTTACGTGTATGTGTAACGTCATTCATCCCTGTAATCATTCTGGGCCAAGTGTCTCGGGACAATGGGAAAAATCGCGCAGGTGCACGGACTTCACATTCACCCACAAACAATATGCGTAATGTACCTGCGTCATATTCCCGCACATGCGCGAGTACTTAAACTCAAAAACAGTACTGAGTATATGATGCTCACCAATAGGCCATATAAAGAGTGCGTACTATGAAGTCCTTTGCAACTAGCTGTATTTATATATCATTAAGTATATCTAGTCATAAGATGCAAATTACTTAGGGGGCAATGAATTATAAGGAGCATTGGGGTAATAGGACAAATTGTGTAGAATAGAGTTAGAAATAATGATGTGACTAAAGAAATAATCCAGGATGTCATTAGAAATTATGCAAAATATAATAAACTGATGGAGCCATAAATTATGATATAAAGAGGGGGACATTTACAAGAAATCATAAGATCATATACTGGTCCAGTTTATAAAATCACAGAGTGGAGCAGGCAAAATACCAATATCCCACTCTCAAAAGAGACCGATATATATAGTGTCAATTCTATAATCCATACTGTGCAACAGGTGCGGCACAGCTCACTCTGTCGCCCCTCCCGCTCACGGACAGGACCGGACCTTGGTCCATATAATAATGGAAAGAAATGGAATTGTCCAGCGCAGGATGTCAAGCAATGCAATATTTATTCAGCGGTAACAGTGGGTGATGACAGGGTGACGCGTTTCAGCCGCGCTCAGCGGCCTTAGTCATACAAAACAATAGTGCAAGTGAATTGCTTTTATGGAGGGGAAAACTGGGATCCGCCCCAGTGGGGATCTCCACCGGGCTTAACCCATTATTCGCCTCCATCCAGCATTTAATGTGAACAGTAATCAAAATATTAAAACACGAGTTACAAGCGATAATATAGAAAAAGATATTCGTTATTACTAAAAATACAAAAGTCAATTACAAAATGTCAGATAACATATGTACATGTGCGATCCAATAGTAGAAAAATGTATGGTAATCTACATGAATTTGACCTAATATTATGTCATGCATGCCAAAATGGATTTAAATAACCAATATATTTATGTATGCTAAGACATTTCAAAGTGTATAACAATTATATAATAGGATCGCACATGGGCATATGAACTTATATGAAACAATTCAGTTGTTTCAAAAAACCTACATATAATGTATATATTATTCAATAATTTATTATATGTGTACTATTTATTGTTTATTATATGTTGGTGAAACAAGGAAAGAATATAAAAGTGAAATTCCTCCCTCACTCCAAGAAAGACCAATAAAAGATATCATATTATAAGGGAACAATAAATCAATAATGGAGAATGACATCCTGCCTTAAATTTAAGCCAAGGGGACACCTAGTATGAAGTTTGATTATCCAGAAGACTTCTCTATCCAATAGTTTTTGTTTGATATTACCTCCTCTAATATTATTGGTAACCCTTTCAATCCCCTGAAGGCTAAGACCAGAAAAATCACCCTCATGCTTTTCAGCAAAATGCTTACTAACCATGGAAAGATGTCGGGACTGAAAGTGTGGAATGTCCGACAGGTGTTTTCTGATCCTAGCCTTCAGGGGATTGGAGGTATACCCCACATACTGTAATTGGCAAATATTACATGTCATTAAATAGACCACATGGCTCGTATTACAGTTAATGTATTCTGACATACCGAAAGTTTCTCCAGTAACTGTGGACATGAAAGTTTTAGAATTCTTCATGACTTTGCAACAAATGCACTTTAAATGTCCACACTTAAAGTTACCTTTGGTATTGAGCCAGGTGGGTTTCCTAGTCACACCAGAACTAAACAAGCTGGGGGAGACACATTGGCCGATGGTTTTGGCCCTCCATGACACAAATTTATACATATGTTCAAAATTTTTTATGTATTGACTATCTTTAACTACCATCGGTAGGTATTTCTCAATTATTTTACATATTGGTTTGAAATCATGGCAATATCCTTTGCTTGGTTCAATGACCAAGTCCGATAACCTCTCTGTCTCAACCTCGCTGATATATCCTCTACTTCGTTGTCAAACAACTCCAATGTGGAGTTATTCCTCCTAGCTCTAATCATTTCTCCTACTGGGAGATTTTTAGCCACATGTGGTGGGTGGCACGATGTTGCTTGCAGTATCGAATTAGTGGCCAATTCTTTGCGGTAAGTAAAGGTAGTAACCTTAAGATTCAAAGGGTCACCCCTCAATTTCAGATCCAAAAAACTAACCTCGATCTCATCACAATATAGTGTGAATCTGAGGTTACAAGGGTTCTGATTGAGATACAGACCAAACTGCTGTATGGTCGGCATAGACGACCCCCCGATAAACAGGAGGTCGTCTATGTACCGACCATACCACAGGATGTGCTCCCCAAATGGATTGTCATGTGAGAAAAGGTGGGAAAATAATTTTCTTTTCTCACATTACAATCCATTTGGGGAGCACATCCTGTGGTATGGTCGGTACATAGACGACCTCCTGTTTATCGGGGGGTCGTCTATGCCGACCATACAGCAGTTTGGTCTGTATCTCAATCAGAACCCTTTTAACCTCAGATTCACACTATATTGTGATGAGATCGAGGTTAGTCTTTTGGATCTGAAATTGAGGGGTGACCCTTTGAATCTTAAAGTCACTACCTTTACTTACCGCAAAGAATTGGCCACTAATTCGATACTGCAAGCAACATCGTGCCACCCACCACATGTGGTTAAAAAGCTCCCAGTAGGAGAAATGATTAGAGCTAGGAGGAATAACTCCACATTGGAGTTGTTTGACAACGAAGTAGAGGATATATCAGCGAGGTTGAGACAGAGAGGTTATCGGACTTGGTCATTGAACCGAGCAAAGGATATTGCTAGGAGAAAAAACAGGTCTGACTTGGTATATGGCATTCAAGAGTCGTCATCCCAAGTTACTAGGAAAAACAGTGAAGCCAAACCTCGTTTTTTCGAAAAATTATAGCCATGATTTCAAACCAATATGTAAAATAATTGAGAAATACCTACCGATGGTAGTTAATGATAGTCAATACATAAAAATTTTTGAACATGGGTATAAATTTGTGTCACGGAGGGCCAAAACCATCGGCCAATGTGTCTCCCCCAGCTTGTTTAGTTCTGGTGTGACTAGGAAACCCACCTGGCTCAATACCAAAGGTAACTTTAAGTGTGGACATTTAAAGTGTATTTGTTGCAAAGTCATGAAGAATTCTAAAACTTTCATGTCCACAGTTACTGGAGAAACTTTCGGTATGTCAGAATACATTAACTGTAATACGAGCCATGTGGTCTATTTAATGACATGTAATATTTGCCAATTACAGTATGTGGGGTATACCTCCAATCCCCTGAAGGCTAGGATCAGAAAACACCTGTCGGACATTCCACACTTTCAGTCCCGACATCTTTCCATGGTTAGTAAGCATTTTGCTGAAAAGCATGAGGGTGATTTTTCTGGTCTTAGCCTTCAGGGGATTGAAAGGGTTACCAATAATATTAGAGGAGGTAATATCAAACAAAAACTATTGGATAGAGAAGTCTTCTGGATAATCAAACTTCATACTAGGTGTCCCCTTGGCTTAAATTTAAGGCAGGATGTCATTCTCCATTATTGATTTATTGTTCCCTTATAATATGATATCTTTTATTGGTCTTTCTTGGAGTGAGGGAGGAATTTCACTTTTATATTCTTTCCTTGTTTCACCAATATATAACAAACAATAAATAGTACACATATAATAAATTATTGAATAATATATACATTATATGTAGGCTTTTTGAAACAACTGAATTGTTCCATATAAGTTCATATGCCCATGTGCGATCCTATTATATAATTGTTATACACTTTGAAATGTCTTAGCATACATAAATATATTGGTTATTTAAATCCATTTTGGCATGCATGACATAATATTAGGTCAAATTCATGTAGATTACCATACATTTTTCTACTATTGGATCGCACATGTACATATGTTATCTCACATTTTGTAATTGGCTTTTGTATTTTTAGTAATAACGAATATCTTTTTCTATAATATCGCTTGTAACTCAAGTGTTTTAATATTTTGATTACTGTTCACATTATATGTGCGTTTTTACTACATATGCTGGATGGAGGCGAATGGGTTAAGCCCGGTGGAGATCCCCACTGGGGCGGATCCCAGTTTTCCCCTCCATAAAAGCAATTCACTTGCACTACTGTTTTGTATGACTAAGGCCGCTGAGCGCGGCTGAAACGCGTCACCGTCATCACCCACTGTTACCGCTGAATAAATATTGCATTGCTTGACATCCTGGACAATTCCATTTCTTTCTATAATCCATACTGTACCATTGTTGATTGGAAGGATGCTATGTTACTGATAGTTGGATACACTTGGGACGCAATCTTGTGATGTCAGAACATCAGCCTATAAATAACGGGACTTTCATTGGCAAGCTGTGTTGCCTAAATTCTTCCTGATGACAGGGATTTTAACCGAAACATGTAGAGGGGGCATGTTATTGATGATTTTAATTACAGGTCTTATCTCTTGTGGGACCCACTTGCACATGATACTAATAAGTGGTGTATCCACTGTGTGATAAATCATTGATTTAGTTTATTTTAATAATCTAATAAACGTTAAGTTTTAGTGCTATCTCCTAAAAGGGAGTTCTGTACCCCTGACATTGCGTTCTGGGGTAATTGTGTTCATATAATTATCGAATCCCGGATTGCCTTGGGGAACATTGTGTGTGGTCCACAAGGGCCCTGTGATCTCACAGAGGGTATTTTGCATATCAATTACCGTATTTATTGGCGTATAACACGCACTTTTTAGGCTAAAATTTTTAGCCTAAAGTCTGTGTGCGTGTTATACGCAGATACACCCCCAGGAAAGGCAGGGGGAGAGAGGCCGTCGCTGCCCGCTTCTCTCCCCCTGCCTTTCCTGGGGGTCTAGAGCGCTGCTGTCGGCCCTTTTCACCCCCTGGTTATCGGCGCCGCTGCCCGTTCTGTCCCCCTGACTATCGGTGCCGGCGCCGATAGCCAGGGGGAGAGAAGGGGCAGCGGCACCCATTGCTGGCGCCGCTGCCCCGTTGCCTCCCCCCATCCCCGGTGGCATAATTACCTGAGTCCGGTCCGCGCTGCTCCGCTGCTCCAGGCCTCCGTCGTGCGTCCCCGGCGTCATTGCTATGCACGGCGCGGCGCTCTGACGTCATGCGCCGCGCAGCGCATAGCAATGACGCCGGGGACGCACGACGGAGGCCTGGAGCAGCGCGGACCGGACTCAGGTAATTATGCCACCGGGGATGGGGGGAGGCAACGGGGCAGCGGCGCCGGCAATGGGTGCCGCGGCCCCTTCTCTCCCCCTGGCTATCGGCGCCGGCACCGATAGTCAGGGGGACAGAACGGGCAGCGGCGCCGATAACCAGGGGGTGAAAAGGGCCGACAGCAGCGCTCTAGACCCCCAGGAAAGGCAGGGGGAGAGAAGCGGGCAGCGACGGCCTCTCTCCCCCTGCCTTTCCTGGGGGTATATCGGGGTATACACGCGCACACACGCACCCTCATTTTTTCATGGATATTTGGGTAAAAAACTTTTTTTACCCAAATATCCTTGGTAAAATGAGGGTGCGTGTTATAGGCCAGTGCGTGGTATACCCCGATAAATACGGTATATATCTTTTCATTAACACCAATAAATATCATACCAATATTTTTTTGAGACCATACATCCAATTGTCCCTTGAGCTCCGTACCATTTGTTGTATATTGCATTATTTTCCAACACTGTGGTCATCAGTGTTAAACGTATTGCTCGGTACTGGGTGTCCAAGGTGTCAGTGAGCCTTTTCCATTTTCCATAAATATGGATTCAGACTGCAATTTTATTTAACAACTGGATGAAAGCCGACAGTGTGTATCTGCACCTTCCTCGGGTCCACAATAAAAGCATGCACGCCTCACAGATCAGATGCTTGACGGTGTTGTATTTTGTACCAGAGGTAATTGTTAATACACATTGTCCAGCTTCGACTATGTGCTGAATAAAATTGTTTACATGTGTGTCCTCTGTAGTGCATAAGTGACCAATTTTTTTTCTTCGGTTTTATATAGATTTGACAGTAAGAATAGGACATCATGACCCCATTTTAAGTCAATTGTATTCGTCAGGTGTGGTTGATGTCCATTGCCTGACTTGTCTGGCACTGCTGCCATGGTTTATTATGGATGCCATAATGGTAGTATGAACAGAGCATTACTCCAAGCAAAAAAATTAAATGTCATTTGCTGCGAAGTAAAGTAAAACTTATAGTACAGTCTAAAACATTCATCAAATATTCTGAACGAATACCAGTGTTTTCCTGTATGTGCGGCCTGTCGGAAGTAGTAGTTCCTTACATTCTCAATGACAGGTGGTTCCCTTTTTAGCAATGCCCATCCAACCTATTCAATATGTATTTTATATGGGCATGCTCAGCAGTGATTGGCTGCACATAGCCATAAATATGGTGTGCTGCCCAAACTAAAAAGTAAAATTCATTTTAGAGAAAGTGAAAGCAGATCTACAGGGGTTATGGAAAAAAAGATGCCATAGGGAAGCATTGTAAGTATACCTAACAACTATCTGATCAATACATTTTGACATAATAGTTCTCTGAGTGGAGTTAAATTTGGGCCTAGTGTTATAACGGTGTTAATTCTGAGGGGGAGCTTCATTGGGGTAATACACTCATTAAAAAATAACTCACTATGGGAGTTGTTGGAGTCAGAAAACTTTGTGTGTGGTAATTAAATGATTGTATAGGTGATTACAATATTAGAGTTCATGCATAACTTCATCAGGGAAAACTGTACAATATTAATGAGACTTTAGTACCCTGTTGGGCATCTCTAGTCTGGACACAAAAGGAGATACAGTTGGGCATGGGAACATACAGGGTCCATATGACATCCTTCCCACAGATGTTGCAGCAGGGCCTGTATCCCCTCCCTGCACACTCCTAGGTTGGTGAACCTGGTGTCCAAGTTGGTCCCATAAATTGTGGATGAGAAATAAATCTGGAAACTGGGCAGGCCAAGGTGTTGCAAATCTGGTGGAGACCTTCTAGAGAAACCTTTGCTGTGTGTGGGAGACCATTCCCCTGCTGTTAAATGCCAGCTGGAGCCGTGAGAGGAAACACATGAGGCTGCAGATTGTCCTGCACATATTGTTGAGTTGTTAGTGTCTCTCGTATAACTACTAGGGATGCTTGTCTGACGTATGTGATGACTCCCCAGATCATTGCACCAGCAGTTGGGGCAGTGTGTTTCGACAGTAAAGGCAGGATTGAAAAGCTCAACATAAAGTCTCCATTCTCGAACCTGGCTGTCGTCAGTTTTTAAATGGAACTTGGATTTGCCCAAAAGATGGCTGTCAATGGCAGGACATGTAAGGTGTGGTCTGACACCAAATTCCTTCTGCCAAGTCCTGCAAATTGCCTGGGCAGAGACAGTGGTGTTTAATGCAGGTACTACCTGTATCTGGATAGAGGAAACCGTGAGTTGATCGAGCAGGTCAGCGCATCAAATAATACATACTGCTGGTGGTCTGTTTGGTCTGTCCGAAGCTTGTTTGCCACTGTTACCAGGCTTTGTTAGAATGGCCTAGATGGTGGGCGATTTCTTGAAACAACCATCCAGCATGTCTCAGTTCAATGATGCACATCATCTCAAAGTCTCAACTGAGCAAAACGTTCTCTAGAGTGTCAAAGAGGCATGACTAGCCCCTTCAGGACGGAGCCCATTTTGGCCTTAAGGACCGGAGCGTTTTTTGCACATCTGACCACTGTCACTTTAAACATTAATAACTCTGGAATGCTTTTAGTTATCATTCTGATTCCGAGATTGTTTTTTCGTGACATATTCTACTTTAACATAGTGGTAAATTTTTGTCGATACTTGCATCCTTTCTTGGTGAAAAATCCATAAATTTGATGAAAAATTTGAAAATTTAGCATTTTTCTAACTTTGAAGCTCTCTGCTTGTAAGGAAAATGGATATTACGAATACATTTTTTTTTGGTTCACATATACAATATGTCTACTTTATGTTTGCATCATAAAATTGACGTGTTTTTACTTTTGGAAGACACCAGAGGGCTTCAACGGTCAGCAGCAATTTTCCGATTTTTCACAAAATTTTCAAACTCTGTATTTTTCAGGGACCAGTTCAGGTTTGAAGTGGATTTGAAGGGTCTTCATATTAGAAATACCCCATAAATGACCCCATTATAAAAACTACACCCCCCAAAGTATTCAAAATGACATTCAGTCAGCGTTTTAACCCTTTAGGTGTTTCACACAAATAGCAGCAAAGTGAAGGAGAAAATTCACAATCTTCATTTTTTACACTCACATGTTCTTGTAGACCCAATTTTTGAATTTTTACAAGGGGTAAAAGGACAAAATTTTTACTTGTATTTGTAGCCCAATTTCTCTCGAGTAAGCACATACCTCATATGTCTATGTAAAGTGTTCGGCGGGCGCAGTAGAGGGCTCAGAAGCGAAGGAGCGACAAGGGGATTTTGGAGAGTACAATTTTCTGAAATGGTTTTTGGGGGGCATGTTACCTTTAGGAAGCCCTTATGGTGCCAGAACAGCAAAAAAAAAAAAACACATGGCATACCATTTTGGAAACTAGACCCCTCGGGGAATGTAACATGGGATAAAGTGAACCTTAATACCCCACAGGTGTTTCACGACTTTTGCAAATGTAAAAAAAAAAAAAAAAAAAAAAATTTTACCTAAAATGCTTGTTTTCCCAAAAAATTTTTATTTTTAAAAAGGGTAATAGCAGAAAATACCCCTAAAAATTTGAAGCCCAATTTCTCCCGATTCAGAAAACACCCCATATGGGGGTGAAAAGTGCTCTGCTGGCGCACTACAGGTCTCAGAAGAGGAGGAGTCACATTTGGCTTTTTGAACGCAAATTTTTCTCTGGGGGCATGCCGCATTTAGGAAGCCCCTATGGTGCCAGGATAGAAAAAAAAACCCACATGGCATACCATTTTGGAAACTAGACCCCTCGGGGAACGTAACAAGGGGTTAAGTGAACCTTTATACCCCACAGGTGTTTCACGACTTTTGCATATGTAAAAAAAAAATTTTTTTTTTACCTAAAATGCTTGTTTTCCCAAAAATTTTACATTTTTAAAAAGGGTAAAAGCAGAAAATACCCCCAAAATTTGTAACACAATTTCTCCCGAGTACGGCGATACCCCATATGTGACCCTAAACTGTTGCCTTGCAATACGACCGGGCTCCAAAGTGAGAGCGCCATGCGCATTTGAGGCCTAAATTAGGGATTGCATAGGGGTGGACATAGGGGTATTCTACGCCAGTGATTCCCAAACAGGGTGCCTCCAGCTGTTGCAAAACTCCCAGCATGCCTGGACAGTCAACGGCTGTCCGACAATACTGGGAGTTGTTTTGCAACAGCTGGAGGCTCCGTTCTGGAAACAGTGGCGTACCAGACGTTTTTCATTTTTATTGGGGAGGGGAGGGGGGCTGTGTAGGGGTATGTGTATACGTAGTGTTTTTTTACTTTTTATTTTATTTTTTGTGGTAGTGTAGTGTAGTGTTTTTAGGGTACAGTTGCACGGGCGGGGGTTCACAGTAGTTTCTCGCTGGCAATTTGAGCTGCAGCAGAAAGTTTGCGGCAGCTCAAATTTGCAGCCAGATACTTACTGTAATCCTCCGCCCATGTGAGTGTACCCTGTACGTTCACATTGGGGGGGGGGGGGGGGGGGGGGACATCCAGCTGTTGCATAACTACAACTCCCAGCATGCCCGTTGGCTGTCGGTGACTGCTGAGAGTTGCAGTTTTGCAACAACTGTAGGCACACTGGTTATGTATCACTGAGTTTGTGACCTAACTCAGTGTTTCACAACCAGTGTGCCTCCAGCTGTTGCAAAACTACAACTCCCAGCATGTACGGTGCATGGTGTACGGTGACTGCTGAGAGTTGTAGTTTGCAACAGCTGGAGGCACACCGGTCGTGAAACACTGAGTTAGGTAAAAAAAAACTGAGTTTCACAACCAGTGTGCCTTCAGCTGTTGCAAAACTACAACTCTCAGCAGTCACCGACAGCCAACGGGCATGCTGGGAGTTGTAGTTATGCAACCAGCAGATGCACCACTACAACTCCCAGCATGCACTTTAGCTGTTTGTGCAAGCTGGGAGTTGTAGTTATGCAACAGCTGAAGGTACACTTTTCCATAGAAAGAATGTGCCTCCAGCTGTTGCAAAACCATAAGTCCCAGCATGCCCATAAGGGAATGCTGGGATTTGTGGTGGTCTGCCTCCTGCTGTTGCATAACTACAGCTCCCAGCATGCCCTTTTTGCATGCTGGGAGCTGTTGCTAAGCAACAGCAGGAGGCTGTCACTCACCTCCAACGATCCAGATGCTGCAGGTCAGTCCCGCCGCCGCAGCTGCTCCTGGGGCCCCGATCCCAACAGGGGCGCCGGGGATCGGGGTCCCCAGCACCCGGGGTGCACGTCCCGCACCCGCTCACGTCCTCCAGAAGAGGGGCGGAGCGGGTGCGGGAGTGACACCCGCAGCAGGCGCCCTGATTGGTCGGCCGGTAATCCGGCCGACGAATCAGGGCGATCGTGAGGTGGCACCAGTGCCACCTCACCCCTGCAGGCTCTGGCTGTTCGGGGCCGTCAGAGACGGCCCCGAACAGCCAGTAATTCCGGGTCATCGGGTCACTGGAGACCCGATTGACCCGGAATCGCCGCAGATCGCCGATTGACCCGGAATCGCCGCATATGCTGGGGCATAATGACCCCCCTGGGCGATATGCCGGGATGCCTGCTGAACGATTTCAGCAGGCATCCGGCTCCGGTCCCCTACCGGCTAGCGGTGGGGGCCGGAATTCCCACGGGCGTATGGATACGCCCTCGGTCCTTAAGGACTCGGGATTCAGGGCGTATCCATACGCCCTATGTCCTGAAGAGGCTAGCCATCAGCTTTCTCTCACCATGAGGCACACTGCCCAAAAGCAGCCTCTGAGATTTTTTTTTTAGGGCATCGGGAACAACTTTTGCACCATCTTTTTGGTAAGACCCAGTGTCTTATCAGACCACCAATGTCCATAAATAGTAAAGAGATAATACCTTGATAATGCACATGGGTGAATGTGATTTAAACAAAGGAGGCTCAGTCCATATTCAAACACATGTTCAAGAGAAAAAAAAATCACAAAGCAGTTTTTGAGTTTTGAAAAAACTTCCTTTAGTAGCAGCCTTCAGGCAAACATTTTAAAGAAATACAAACAATAATCACCCCAAGTGCTCACTGATATCCCGAATTGTCCATCAGAGCTCCGTTCAATCTTCACCCTTTCTCAGGCATATGGAGTTCAGAGGACCTTCCTTCCTCTCATGAAGGAGAATCACTGAATGAGCGCCGGACACTTCCGACGTTTCGGAGGTCACGCCCCCTTTCACCATATGCCCGAGAAAGATTGAACGGAGCTCTGATGGACTGTTGCCGATATCAGTGAGCACTTGGGGTGATTATTGTTTGTATTTGTTAAAATTTTGCCTGAAGGCTGCTACTAAAGGAAGTTTTTTCAAACGCAAAAACTGCTTTGTGATTTTTCCTCTTGAACACTTCTTATCAGACCACACCTATAATCATTTACATGTCTGCCTGAAACATAACTGCATGCTGAGTTTGCAGAAAATCAACACAATTTTTGTGCACGAGTCGGGCAGCTATTTCCAAAAGGATGCAGTTCCTGCAAGGTAGAATACACAGATGAACCCCTGCCCCCTTACATACATTATATACAGGGGTGGACTGACCAGCAGTGATCTGAGGGCCCGGCCAGGTAAAGGACCCTCCACTGCTACTGGGGATCCAGGACACTTGTCCCAGACAGACAGCGAAGCCTCCTCTTTGTATGAGCCACATCTGAGAGGAGATGTGACCTCCACCCCCACGCAGCACAGGCGCCAATTTCACTCATTGGAGCCTGCACTGTGTAGACTGAAGAACGTGGCCATCGGAAGACCTGAGTAGATCGCTGCCTGGCCCGCATACCTGGCTGCCTAAGCACCTGGCCCGCAAACCTGGCTGCCTAAGCACCTGGCCCGCAAACCTGGCTGCCTAAGCACCTGGCCCGCAAACCTGGCTGCCTAAGCACCTGGCCCGCAAACCTGGCTGCCTAAGCACCTGGCCCGCAAACCTGGCTGCCTAAGCACCTGGCCCACATACCTGGCTGCATAAATACCTGGCTGGTTACCTACCTACATATTTGCACACCTAATTCCATAATTAGCAATCTACCTGGCTACCTACCTACCTGCCCGTTTCTGTTTCGGGCCTATAAATGCGTAGAGGAGGGGACAGCAGTAGAAAAATGCATGGCCGCGCATGGCAGAGGACGCATAACTTGTGAGCTCCGCTTGTCTCTGGCTGTTTAGCGGCACACACCGGCACAACTAGACCATTCCAGCTATCCCTGATACTGCTAGCTTCCCCTGCCTCTGATGTGCTATGGGGTGGACGAAGAAAAGCAAGAAGAGTCCACTTAAACTCACACAGTTCTTCCCTGCAGTGGGATGCCAAGATGGCGCCAGCGGCCTGCCAGCCACAGGTGCGGGGCTGTCTTGGGACGTGGGCGGCTCTCTGGCCTCTATGGGTTCTGTCTCCCACCGTGGAGAGTCTTTCCCGAGCTCGACCACTCCAGCATGCATCTCCCCCAGCTGGGAGACCCTCAGCCTGCTCTTCTCCTGCACTCACCGAGGCCGCACTGATGGCCGTGGTTGCAGATCTCGCCTCCACTATACAGAAGGAGATTCGGGTGGCAGTGTCTAGCCTGAAGCAGGAGCTCCACTCCCTCGGCTCCCGTACATCACATGTGGAAACCATGGTGGGTGAGCTTACTACAGCCCACAATAATGTAGAGGATAAGGTTAACCTCCTTCGAGGATGAACTCTCCGCCCTCAAGGCCAAGATGGCCGACATGGAGGATCATTCCCGGAGGATCTGAGGGATCCCAGAAGAAGTCAAGACTTAGCAAGGCTTGTGATGGACTATTTCGCCATGTTACTGCCTTCCGCCTCCTCCCAAGACCTTCTTCTGGACAGGGTACATAGGCTTCCTAAGCCGAAATCTGTACCACTGACATCCCCCAGAGATGTCTTTATTGCGAGTGGATTTTTTCCACGTTAAGGAAAAGATAATGATGGCTGCCTGTCAACCTCCTGCCTTGCCCGACAGATTCTCGACTCTCTCCATCTTTGCCAACCTTTCTGCGGCCACCATGGCCAAAAGATGGGAGTTTTCTAAGGGCACCAGTATCTTGCTGGCCAACGGAATACCCTACAAGTAGGGTTTCCCCACTAAAGTAATCGCCACGTACAATGGCATGAAACATGTGGCACCCTCCACGGAGGACTTATTGGCACCCTGTTCTTTGTGGCATCTTTCCTTTCCTCAACCCTCAAGTTCAGAGGTACCCACTCACCCATCAAGGAAGGCCTCAGTGGACTGGACTGTGGTACAGTATGGGAAGTGCAAATCTAATTGATCCATGTATTAGTTACAGGGCTTAGTTGGCATATTGCTGGATTGGCACATGTTTGATATGGGACTCCTTTCTCCTATATCCCCCTCTTCAGTGGCTCCCTCCCAAGGTCACTAGCCTGATTGCTTTGTTACTCTCTCTCTGGTTAGTTGTCCTGCTGACACTCATATGTTTTTTATGTGTTTTCTATATTTATTATTGCACATCCTCAAGGTTGTTCCCTCCTTTATTATGGGTATGTGATGCTCTATTACACCGTTACCTAGTTTTTAGTATGTTACTGTCAAGCTGTCTGCCTTCCCCCCTCACCATGGTGATACACATAGCTTCACTGTATGTATAAAAGATCCTGCAGGCAGACTTACTCTGCCTACAGGAAACATTTACTGGAAGAGGACTGTCAGGCTTCGACATAAAAACTTTCCATGTTTTCTTCTCACACGCACACACATAAAAAAAAAAAGAGAGGCATGGCACTGGCTGTTAGGGACACCATTGCCCTTTCGGAGATGACGGTGGAGGCGGACAGCGGTGGCAGGTTCTTAATTGTCAATTGTTTCCTTAATTCTGTGAAGTATTCCATAGTTGTACTCTATGCTCCCAACACAAGACAACACGCCTTCATCAAACACGTTCTGTCTAGGGTGACGAGATCTTCCCCTGGTAGGTGTAATGGTAGGGGACTTCAATGCGACCCTGTTCAATGCGACCCATATTAACGACTGTCTCTAATCGGGACCTGTACGATATTTGGAGGATCCAACATGTCGGCGAACGAGATTTCTCGTTCTTCTCCCACCCCCATAGTATTTATACTAGAATTGACTTTTTCCTTGTTAGCCGTCCTCTCCTCCATCTTATTTCCAAGTCGCGCATACACACCATCACCTGGTCGGACCACATGCCTGTGACTATCACCACAGAGGAGAATTCTTCTGCATATCTCACTTGTGTCGAGCAAGTCCTTATGTCCTCCAACACCCCACCTATAAACCTATCCTACACGATAGCATATTCTCCTTCTCCCTTAACAAAAGGTACATTAGCAAACAATTCGATCCTGTGGTGCACGTTCAAGGCCACTGTTAGGGGTGTTCTTATTGGGCAATCGGCTCATCATAAACAAATCAGAGAAAAGAGACTGTTGCTGCAACTAGATCTTGCCACCATACACAGACAGAATAAAACATCCTATTCCCCAGCCACACAACCATGCATTTCAGCCTTAACTTCCAAGTTACAATCACTTGACCTACACAGGTTTGACCTAGCTCTTGAACATGAAGCTTAACTCCTACTGGTTTGCCAACAAACCGGGGAGGGTCTTAGCCAGACAGCTTAAAGTGAGGGCAGCGAAGAGCCGTGTCCCCTTCCTTTCACCGCCGGATGGTACGAAAGTATTTGACCCCCCAGTCTATGGCAAATGCCTTTGCATCTTACTATGCTTCTCTTTACAACCTCTTCTCTGCTTCCGACTCGTCTATTCCTACCCCTCTTTCTATCTATAATTTCCTCTCTTCTGTCAATTTACCTCCTCTCTCCTCGGAGGCGGTGCCCTCCCTCTCTTTACCCTTCTCGTCAGAGGTACTCGATGCAATCAGAGCTTTAAAAAGGTGCCAAGTCTCCTGGTCCTGATGGCCTGGTGAATTAATTTTTTAAGCTGAACGCAGATCTCCTGGCTCCCCACCTTACCTATCTTTTTAATGAGATAGCGAAGTCGGGACGCATGCTGCCGGAGATGCTGGAGGCAGTGGTCGTTACTCTCCCCAAACTGGGGAAGCAGCCTACTTCTCCCCCAAATTTTTTACCCATTTCTCTCTTGAATTGTGACCCTTAAACTATATTCCAAATTGTGGGCTAACCGCATAGCTGAAGCCCTCCCATCGTTGATTCACGCTGACCAAGTGGGGTTAGTCAGAGGACGTGAATCCTCAGATGGCATGGGATGTTTCCTTAACATTATTGCTGCAGCTCGCCACGGTCGGACGCCTTCTCTCCTCCTCTCTCTGGATGTGAAGAAGGCATCTAACCGGGTACACTGGGGATATCTCAGGGCGCTCCTCACCAAATTTGGGTTCCCGCCCCCTGTCATTGAAGGTCTCCTGGCATTATATACTTCCCCGGCCGCTAGGGTCTTCACTTTTGGAGCCTTGTCCTCCCCCTTTCCCATAACGAATGGGACGAGGCAGGGTTGTCCCCTGTGTTGTCCCCATCCCCCATTTCTTTTTACCCTGGCCATGGAACCCTTTGCAGAGCGTCTCCTCAGTGACCCCAACATCAGGGGGATCGAGGTGGGCAACAAAGAACATAAAATAGGGCTCTTTGCGGATGACGTTCTGATTGCATTAACCTCCCCTGTACGCTCTCTACCTAGAGACCTTGAGCTTATTTTTCTTTTTAGTGCTGCCAGCTTCTATAAACTAAATACTTCTAAATCCATTATCCTTCCCCTTCTGCTTGATCAACATGATGCTGCTATCATAAAAAAAATTCATACCCCCTCCAGTGGGACTTGGAAGGCATCACATACTTAGGTGTATTCCTTACCCCCTCTCTATCCACACTTGTTTCTTCCAACCTCTCCACGTTGACCTTCCGCCTCAAGACATCAAACATTATTCCCTTATTCAGCTCTAATGGTTTGGACGTATAGCTGTGGCCAAAATTTTCCTTCTCCCTAGCATTCTATACCTTTTCCTCAACTTGCCTGTTAAAATCCCTATAGTGACCATTAAAGGGGTACTCCGGTGCTTACATATCTTATCCCCTATCCAAAGGATAGGGGATAAGATGCCTGATCGCAGGAGTCCCACCGCTGGGGATGCCCGTGATCATGCACACGGCACCCCGTTTGTAATCAGTCACCGGAGTACCCCTTTAAGAGGCTCCAATCTCTTATGCGATTCATCTGGCATGGGGCAGGGTGAGGATCTCGACCAAAATACTCTTCTTGCTGATTAGGTTGGGGTGTCCGGATCTCCTCAATTACTATCGAGCAGCTCACCTTGTGGGCCTTAAGCAGTGGTGGAGGAACGACACTGATGCCCGATGGCCACCTATGGAAGCCGCTATTGCTGAAGTGCCCTCCCTGCACCATTTGCTATGGAAAGTGGCAATCCTTAATTCTCCCGTTTCTTCCTTCAGTCCCACTATTTCTGCTAGCCTGCACATCGGGCTGTTTGCGCTTTCCTCCAGCCTCCTCTCTCCATGCTCCTTTGCCTCCACTCCCCTCCCTGTTATACAACATCTCCTTCCTCATGTTAACTTTTCTAATTGGCGGACTGGGGGTATCACATGTTTAGGCAACATAAGCTCACAAACCTCATTACTCCCCTTTACATCAATTACCTCCTCATTCTCCATACCAAAAAATGATTTCTACAAATTTTTGCAACTTAGGCACCTCATTTCTTCCCAAACTTGTCCGTCTAGGAGGGGTTACCCACTTTACACCTCATACTTTACAAACAAAGCAGGGATCACAGGGGATGTTTCTGTTACATATTGTCACCTACAACTTCAACTAGCTTCTGACACTCACCCCTTCAAAGCAATGTGGGAACGGGATTTAGGTGTACCGATCCAAGAGGACCAATGGCTGTCTGTTCTCCCGGCCCTTTAAACTCTCAAAGTGTACTAACCATGTGGAGTCAGCCCGCAAGCTCATGTACAGATGGTACTACACCCCAGAACATCTGTCTAAAATATACCAGCTGACTGACTCCTGTTGGAGGTGTGGTGAACAAGTGGGGACCTTCCTTCCTATCTGGTGGTCCTGTGGCGCCCTCTCCCTGTTTTGGACTAGGATTCACCACCTGCTTTACGATGTCCTGGATGTTCATCTCCCATGGGGCCCGGACATGGCTCTATTGTCAATGCATGTGTTGGACTTACCTAGGCACTGTAGTATGATTGCCTTCCAGATTCTCACTGCAGCTTGTACCCTGGTTGCTTCCTTATGGAAGTCCAGGGGAGCCCCAGACCTTGCACAGCTACTTGCCAAAGTTGACTTTTCATGCACAATGGAACATCTCAGGGCCCGTAAGTTGGGTAACGAACTGGACTTCCTCATAAAATGGGACAAATGGTTGCACTTCAGTGCACGTCGACGTTCTCCCAGTGCCGCTAACATTTGAGTTGAGTGCCTTCTCTTTATGATTCATGTACCCAACCTCCACTTACTTTACATACCTAACTTTGCGTTGCTAGAGGATGGTTTTGCGGGATGTGTTCTTCCCTTCCCCCCCCCCTCCCTCCCTCCCCCTTGTTGTCTCCCCATCCTGTGTCTCCCCTCTAGTTTCTCCCTCCCTATCCAACAGTTCATTATGTTGTTCCTTTCTTATGTTATGCTATTGATGGAAATGTAATCCAACTATTTTGGCATCTCTGCATTCTTGTAAAACTTTTTATAAATAAAGTTTGAAAAAAATAAAAATGCAGAGTCTAACATGTTTGTCCTGCAGATACCAAAGAGATGTTTTGGATTGAAGAAGTTGACATAGCGGTCTGATCCGGACATAGAAGAAAAGGAAAGACACCGCTGATCAGAAAATACGTCCATTACCTAGATGTAACTGTAATCACTTATATGGTGTATATATCCTGTGTACAGACGATACCTACCTCTATATGGTCCTGTATAATCATTTACTGTATATGGTATACTGATCCTGTTCTGTGTACAGCTGATATCTGCTGCCATATGATCCCGTATATAATCACATATGGTATACAGATCATGTGTACAGCTGGTAACTACCACTATATGGGCACTGTATGGGGGAATACCGGTCTGTCTATAGTGGTTTTATTCAGTACAGAATGGCAGTATAATCCAGTTATTGTGTGGTGGTATATATTTCCTCCTTGTACACCAGTATTATATTATTGGAAAAGTATCTTCCCTATGTTAACATGTATATGTATATATATATATATATATATATATATATATATATATATACACACACACACATACATATATATATATATATATATATACATACACAGTATATATAATTTTTCTTTTGTGTGTGTAGGGGTGGGCCATGAGGAGGGATTTGGGAACATAGGGGTGTGACAGAGGTGTGGACATGGGCAGAGTCTCATTAGAGACCCTTGCTTTATTTGGTCCGGGAGCCCGGAGTGTTGTCAATCCGCCCCCGAGTATATATGAGAATACAAGATATCCTCAACACCATTTTCACTATCATTGTGCAGCTTAGTATATGATATAATAATGGAGCCACATATATCAGCTCCCAACGTTATATACTGGACAAGTCATCCATACTGAAGGTAGTATACAGGTAAATCCTTGTCTGGAGGGAAAAAAAAAAAAAAACAGACTAGCTATGACTTCCTGACCCTGGTATATCATTCATTGTATGTAATATACAGTACCCACATATATTTGATCTTCTCCTGTATACTGCTTGTAGTTTACAAGACCTAGACATAAATCTAATCTTACCTTTCTGTGTGTATTATAATTCTTGCAGTATACATTATTATAATACTGATCTATTAGTAATGTAACATATTATTAAGCCAAAAGTTACCTCTGTAAGAGAGAAGCGCATGTGATGGCACATGATGTTGAATTTCTGCTGCTTTTCTGAAGAAAATCCGTATACGTTCTGTGCTGAAAAGTAGTCTGGGAACTTAAAGTAGTATTTTTTCACAGGGAAGGCAAATGTCAGGTTATGAAATTCTCCATAGCGGAAGAGCATATTTATTATGGTACTGCTCCCTGTCTTATGTATTTTTAAGAAGAATATGTTTGAGCGGGGCTTGCAGGATCTCCTCTCTTTGTAAGGTCTCTGGTCTTGCCTTTTGCAGAGCACTTCTTTACTCATCTTCCATTTTTCCACCAGTTCCAGCAGCTCCTCCCAGTCAGATTCCAACAAGTCCTGACTGATTGATTTTTCCAGCCTTGATAAAATGTTAACTCTTTGCTTATCACAACTGTATGTCAGAAGTGAAGACCTATTCAAAAGTAACAAAATGTATTTGTAGAACAATCTGTTTAGTAATGACCTACTTATTACTTGTGTCGCATGAAACAATTACTTAACACACTTTTAGGGTAGGGTCACATGTACAACTAAGTGCCTGCTCATAGCCGATGTGCAGCAGGAAATCTGTCATTATGAGCAGACACACAGAGCTACCCAGTCATAGCAGGGAGCTCACTCTTGTGACTGCCATTGACGTATCCGCAGCATGAAATAAGCTGCAAATGCATTAACTGTGACCCTACCCTTAAGGTTCCCATTTTATCCCTGGTGCAACCTGCCACATCTTTCATCTCAGCTGGGAACTTTTCCACATAAATATTTCAAAATTTGCAACATCAGAGAAAGCTTCAACCTAAATTCCTTGCAAATCCTCTACGCAACTGCTCATTGCTCTTAACCTGTCCTCTCTGTCCAACTGTCCCCCCATCTCACTAATCCAATTTACTTCAAAAGTGGGTAGAATGAGAGGTAGGAGGACTGTTCAAGGTGGACATATTGATACAGGAGCTTTGAACATGTACAATCTGGATTGCAAACTGGAAGTTGAAATAAAAAGACTACACATCCAAGTGAGACAGCACTGTTTGTAATCACTAGGAACCACGTCTTAGCCCGGGATGTTTGATTTAGTGCTCCATAGTGCTGGATGGCAAATCCTCAGTGGGAACTACAAACAGTGTTCGGCTGTGCCAGAGGATTGATGTACTATGTACTGATCTGCATAATAGACTACTTCAACAGATCTGTTTATCGCTGTACAGGGAGCTGAGGGTTAACCTCCCATTGCTCAGTAGGGAGATAAAACAGGGCTGATTAGGGTGATTTCTGTCATTAATCCTTAAGATTAGAGATGAGCACATTTTTTAAAAAGTTGATTCAGCAGATTCGGCAAATTTTCCGAAAAAATTTGGTTCGGGACAAATTTATTCTCGGCGAATCACTATTAAAAAATGGCTATTTCTGGCCTACAGAGAGTCTCAATAGGGGTGTACAACACTTTGCTTTGTCCCAACACGCATATGGAGTGTTATGTGTTAGTGAAATAATACTGTTATTCAGTATGACATTCAGATTATAGGCATTGCTATTAGAATCACTGCTGCAGAACATCTGGATGTGGCAGCAGGGAGACCATATGGCGTCAAAATTGAAGAGAATAAATAGATTTTTATATGTAAAATTTTTATATAATTTAATTTGAATTTATTAAAATTTTACCCAGTCTGGTGGGCATCGAGCTGGCGGTCCGCCACGAGGCGAGCTACCACCTGTTCCAGCCCATGCCTCTCATCGCCCCCTCCCACAGTCTTTGTGGAATTGCAAAGGTTTAATTTAATCAGTTATGGTTCATTGTTATCGCTCCAACCTGTTTCATTGGATTCTTGTGGTAATTCCACAGCTAATGTAGGACGTCGATGGCCATAGGGCCTCAGTATAGGGCCTCAGTCTTGAAAAGATTACATCGATTTTTTTAAATTGAAATGTAAGATTTTGAAACTGAAATTTAATATTACACTCCCAAGTTTCCTGTCCTGGGCGCCAGCGTTTACTGTGAATAAATAGTGGGTTTTCAAAAGACCAAATCTAACAAGGAGTCACATGTCGGCATAATGAAAGAGCCTGGAGGTGGCATCAATACGAGGAGACCATATAGTGGCTGAATGACAGAGCCAGGAGTTGACGGCAGCATGAGAAAACCACATAGTAGCTTAATGGTACAGTGTGGAGTTGGTGGCAGCATGAGTAGAACATATAGTGGTTGAATGGCACAGCCTAGAGATAGTGGCAGATGAGGAGACCATATAGTGGCTGAATGACACAGCCTGGAGTTGGAGGCAGATGAGACCATATAGTGGCTGAATGGCGCAGCCTGGGGTGTCAGCGGCAGCAGCAGCATCAGGAGACCTGAAAGTGAGCAGGTGACAGGGTGGTGCCTTGGGTGGCAATACCAGTACCCGGTGACAAAGGTGGGTGAAAAAGGAGGAACGTTTGTAACTGTGGAGCAGCACCCTAAATCTGTTTGGCACTATGCGTATTTGTGAAGTGTTGGTGTGGCACCATGGTCAATCTACTCTGATGTATCAAGCATTGGTGGGTGGAAATCCTGGCTGATCTATGCCTGATTCATCTTCACAAAAGGTCAGTCTCTCCACATTTTTCGTGGACAGACAAGTTCTCCTTGGGATGACTATGGCCCCCACCGCACTAAATATCCGCTCTGATGGCACACTACTGGCCGGGCAGGACATCTTTTCCTGGGCAAACTCTGCTAGTTGCGGCCACAAATCCAGTCTGGCTGCCCAGAAGTCCAGCGGATCTTCAAAGTGTGTTGGCATGGGCATGTCAAAGTATGCCACCACCTGCTGGTTCAGGTTTAGGTCTACCTGCTGTTGATGAGTTGCTTCACTATGCGGGTGAAGAAAGCTACTCATCAGCGACTGTAGACTCAGGCTGCTGCTGATGAAGCATCCCACTCCTCCCCAGCAGCCATGGCAGTGAAAGGTAAGCGCAGAGTGCCCCCTGAGTCAGACCTGCGAGAGGATAGACGCAGATAGGCATCATCAGCAAACTGACTACATAGTATGTCTGTGTAATAGGTCAGTTTGTCCGTTTGTCTTACACCCAGTTTGGGTGTAAAAGAGGCCCCCCCCCATTTTATGCCGGTAGAGAGGGTCCAAT